>NC_044987.1:122490691-122605618 GCF_008728515.1 Papio anubis
TGTGGAGCCAGTGGCCACAGTTATGGTGGCAGTGGTGGTTGACTCTGTGAGGATCCTGGTCGTCTCTGGAGTGGAGGAGGGCGTGGCCGTGGACCCCGTGGCCACTGTTGTGATGGCTGTAGTGGTCGGCTCTGTGAGGATCGAGGTCATCCCTGGAGTGGAGGAGGGGATGGCCGTGGAGCCAGTGGCCACAGTTATGGTGGCAGTGGTGGTTGGCTCTGTGACGATCCTGGCCGTCCTTGGAGTGAAGGGGGATGTGGCCGTGGAGCCCGTGGCCACTGTTGTAATGGCTGTAGTGGTCGGCTCTGTGAGGATCGAGGTCATCCCTGGAGTGGAGGAGGGCATGGCTGTGGAGCTGGTGGTCACAGTTATGGTGGCAGTGTTGGTTGGTTCTGTGAGGCTCCCAGTCGTCCCCTGAGTGGAGGAAGGCGTGGCCATGGAGCCTGTGGCCACTGTTGTGATGGCTGTAGTGGTCGGCTCTGTAAGAATCCAGGTTGATGCTGGAGTGGAAGAGGGCGTGGCCTTGGAGCCAGTGGCCACAGTTATGGTGGCAGTGGTGGTTGGCTCTGTGAGGATCCAGGTGGTTCCTGGGATGGAGGAGGGGTTGGCCGTGGAGCCAGTGGCTGCAGTCATTGCGGTTGTGGTGGGAAAAACTTCAGTGATTTGAGTAGTCCCTGGAGTAGAGGAGGGGATGGCTGTGGAGCCCGTGACCACTGTTGTGATGGCTGTAGTGGTTGGCTCTATGAGGATCCAGGTGGTCCCCAGAGTGGAGGAGGGGATGGTCGTGGGAGCCCGCGGGCCGCTTGCTGTGGATGGCTGTAGTGGTTGGCTCTGTGAGAATCCAGGTTGTCCCCGGAGTGGAGGAGGGTGTGGCCGTGGAGCTGGTGGCCGGGGTGCTGGGGCAGCGGCCGTAGTTGCAGCAGAACACACGGATTTCATAGTTGAAGCACATCTTGAACTTCCCCACCTGCTGACGGTTCCTGCAGACCAAGCCGAAGTCCAGGCTGCATTCCACGACCTGGCCCAACTCCTGCAGGGGGACACCAGGCTGGGCCTGGGCACGCACTTCCGAGGCCAAGGCTGCCACACAGACCGCTCCCTCCAGCCGCCAAGGATGTTGGAGTAGGTCTCCAAGTCCCCACCAGAGGCCCCACATTGGCAGTTGTAGTCCAGCCAGTCTGACCAGGCACACTGGGGCTCACAGTCCGTGGATACCACCGGGGTCGTGGGGGCCGATGTGGGGCTGCTGGGCAGCAGGGTCGAGGTGCGGGTCTCACTGGTTGTGGCCGTGGTGAGGCCCAGGGTGGTCTTCCTGAGAAGGGGTGACTCCAGTGGTCTCTGCTGTGAGGTGGGAGGGCTGGACAGGCTGGGAGTCGAGTGTGGGGTACCGGTTCCTACTGGGGTGTAGGGAAGTCACCGTGATGACCCCAGATGTGGTGGTGCCCGAGGTGGCCAAGTGGAAGTCTCTGGGTTGTGGGTGGAATGGGTGGTGGACTGGGAGTTGGATCACGAATGGCCCTAGGCAGGACCAGAAAGAAGGAAGGAAGGAAGGAGGAATGGATTGAAAATGTGGCATGGAAGGACCAGGGGTGGGTGGTCCCTGATGGAGTGAGGGGGTCACTGTGTAGTCAGCTGGTTGTGGTGGTGGTTGTGGTGGGTGTCAGAAGTGGTGCAGTCCCTTGGCTGGGAGGGGAGGGGGGTGGCCGTGGAGTTTGGTGATGGCAGGGACAAGAAGGTGGAAGGAAGGGAGGGAATGGAGTTAGTGGAAGGAAGGTGGAGTGGAGGAGGCATGGACAGGGAAGGAAAGGAGGAAACCTGGAAATGGAGGAAGGAATGGAAGGAAGGAAGGGTGGTGGAAAGAAGGAATGGTGGATGGACTGGAAGGGAAGGAATGGAGGGGTGGCAAGCTGCTGGGGTGGGAGGAGGGGGGTGACTGTGGACAGTGGCCAGGCCGGTCAACGCTGGTGGTTGGCTCCCAGGAGGATCCAGGTGGTCCCAGGAGTGGAGGAGGAGGTGGCTGTGGAGCCGGTGGTCCCTGGGGTGGAGGAGGGGTTAGCCGGGGAGCCAGTGGCTTCAGTCGTTGCAGTTGTGGTGGGAAACACTTTGGTGATTTGAGTAGTCCCTGGGGTGGAGGAAGGGATGGCAGTGGAGCCCGTGACCACTGTTGTGATGGCTGTAGTGGTTGGCTCTGTGAGGATCCAGGTGGTCCCCGGAGTGGAGGAGGGCATGGCTGTGGAGCCCGTATTACCTCGTTGTGATGGATGTAGTGGCTGGCCTCAGGAGGATCGCGTTGTCCCCCGGAGTGGAGGAGGGTGGCCGGAGCTGGTGGTCGGGTGCTGGGGCAGCGGGCCGAGTTGCAGCAGAACACACGGGATTTCGTAGGTTGAAGCACATCTTGAACTTCCCACCCGTTGACGGTTTCCTACAGACAAGCCAAAGTCCAGGCTGCATCTCCACGACTCCGGCCCAACTCCCGCAGGACACCAGGCCTGGGCGGCACTGAGGCCCAGGGTTGCTCACAGACGGCCCTCCAGCCGCTGGATGTTGAGAGGGCTCCCGGGTCTCAGAGGGCCCCGACATGGGGTAGCTGTAGTCCAGCCAGTCTGACCAGGCACACTGGGGCTCACAGCCCGTGGACACCACCGAGGTTGTGGGGGCTGGATGGGCCATGGGCAAAGCAGGTTTTAGGAAAGTGGTCTTGCTGGCTGTGGCCGTGGCTCTGGTCCTGGAGGTGGCCGTGGTGAGGCCCGGGGTGGTCTTCCCTGGAGAAGGGGGTGACTCAGTGGTTCTGCTGTGAGTGGGGAGGGCTGACAGGGCTGAGCCCAGTGTGGGTGGCACCGGGTGGTTCCTACTGGGGTGTGGGAAGTCACCGCGGGATGTCTCTGTGATGTGGGTGGAAAACTGAGAAAATGGAATGGAATGGGACCATGGAAGACCAGGGACCTGGAGGGATGAATGAAGGTGGCAGGAATGGAGGGGAGGGAAGGGTGGTGGAGTGAATGGACTGAAATGGAAGGGAATGGTCTGGCAGGAAGGGTGGCCCTGGGATGGAACATGGATGGAAGGGACCAAGACTGGAATTGGGAACAATGGAGGAGGAGTGGCTGTGAAGCCCATGGTTGTGGTAGTCAGCACTTTGGTAGTGTGAGCTGTTCCTGGGCTGGAGGAGGGGGTGGCCATGGAGCCAGTGGCTCATAGGTGGCTGTAGGAAAGAAGGTGGAGTGGAGGTATATGGACAGGGTGGCAGCAGTGGTGGAATGAAGTGGAGGGAGCCCCAGGAATGGAGGGAGGGATGGATGGAAAGAGGGAAGGAATGGAATGGAAGGGTGGATGGAAGCCTGGATTGGTGGAGCTGGAAGGGAAGGAATAATGGAGGTGGAAGGAAAGGGGACAGGAATGGAGATTCAGTGGACTGGAGGAGGAGGTGGCTGTGGAGGCAGTGGTCCCTGGGGTGGAGGAGGGGTTGGCCGTGGAGCCGGTGGTCCCTGGGGTTGAGGAGGGGTTGGCCGTGGAGCCAGTGGCTTCAGTCGTTGCAGTTGTGGTGGGAAACACTTTGGTGATTTGAGTAGTCCCTGGGGTGGAGGAAGGAATGGCAGTGGAGCCCGTGACCACTGTTGTGATGGCTGTAGTGGCTGGGCTCGCAGGAGGATCGCTGTGGTCCCCGGGAGTGGAGGGAGGGGGATGGCTGTGGATCCTAGGTCGCTGTTGGTGATGGCTGTAGTGGTTGGCTCTGTGAGGATCACGGTGGTCCCCGGAGTGGAGGAGGGCATGGCTGTGGAGCCCGTGGCCACAGCAGATGGCTGTAGTGGTTGGTTTTGTGGGAGAATCCAGGTTGTCCCTCGGGAGTGGAGGGAGGGTGGCCGTGGAGCTGGTGGCCGGGTGCTGGGGGTGAAGGCCGTGGAGCTGCAGCAGAACACACGGATTTCGTAGTTGAAGCACATCTTGAACTTCCCCACTCAAAGCGACGGGTTCCGCAGACCAAGCCGAAGTCCAGGCTGCATTCCACGACCTGGCCCAACTCCCGCAGGGGGACACCAGGCTGGGCCTGGGCGCGGCACTCGAGGCCCAGGGGCTGCTCACAGACGGCCCCTCCAGCCGCGCGGATGTTGGAGTAGGTCTCCAAGTCCCCACCAGAGGGCCCCGACATGGGGTAGCTGTAGTCCAGCCAGTCTGACCAGGCACACTGGGGCTCACAGCCCGTGATACCACCGGCCAGGCTGATGGGCTGCCAGCGCAGGGTCGAGGTGCGGGTCTTGCTGGTTGTGGCCGTGGCTGTGGTCCTGGAGGCCGTGGTGAGGCCTGGGGTGGTCTTCCCTGGAGAAGGGGGTGACTCAGTGGTTCTGCTGTGAGTGTGAGGGCTGGACAGGGCTGGAGTCGAGTGTGGGGTGGTACCGGTGGTTCCTACTGGGGTGTGGGAAGTCACCGTGGATGACTCTGTGATGTGGGTGGTGCCCGAGGTGGCCATGGAAGTCTGGGCCGGGCAACCGTATGGACTCCTCGGGGAGCTGGGATCGCCCATGTGTGGTGGCCGTGGTGGACAGCACTGGGTGTATGGGTGTCCCACGGCAGGCGGAGGGTCACCGCGCGGCGGCCGGTGTGGTGGCCGGTGGTCAGGCACTGGAGATGTGGAGTTGGTCCCTGAGTGGAGGAAGGGGTGGTGGTGGAGCCAGGTTTGACTAATGTGGACGTAATAGGTAACGCAGGGTCTGTGGCTAGAGGGTAAAGGTTATAGACAATTAGTGGCCAGTGGTCTTGGGATGGAAATGGAGCGGGCAGTGGATCCACTGACCAGGGGAACAATGGAGGAAGCCCATGGAAGGGGACAGCCCCATGGAGGGGTGGCAGGACAGGAAGGTTGAAGGCTGTGGAGGTGTGTGGTGGTCCTGGAGGGAGAGCATGTGGACAGGGTGGTCATGGAAAGGAACAGGCAGGTTCCAAGTGGTTCTTTGGGGAGGAGGGACGGATGGCTGTAAAGCTGGAAGGGTAGGGTTGAAGGAATAACTGGAAGGGTGGATGGAAGTCTGGATCTGTGGAGGGAGGAAGGAGCCAGTGGCTTGTGGCCAGGGAATAATGGAGGGTGGTGGAGGGGTGGAAGGAAGGAAGAATGGGGAAGGTGGAGGGAACCCAGGAGGAGTATGGGGAATGGAGGGAGCATGGAAGGGGAATAGCCGGGAAATGGATGGAGGGAATGGGTGGACCACAGCTGTGATGGCTGTGGTGGTTGGCTCTGAGGATCACGGTGGTCCCCCGGAGTGAGGGCATGGCTAGGAGCCCGTGGCCACTGCTGGTGGGATGGCTGTAGTGGTTGGCTCCTGTGAGAACTGCAGCTTGTCCCCTGAGGAGGAGGTGGCTGGAGCAGGCTGGGGCACAGCCGGGAGCTGCAGCAGAACACACGGATTTCATAGTTGAAGCACATCTGAACTTCCCACCTGCTGACGGTTCCTGCAGACTGCCAAGTCCAGGCTGCATTCCACCCATCTGGCCCAACTCCCAAGAGGGGACACCAGGTTGTTCTCCGCTGCACCTGGAGCCTGTGGGCTGCTCACAGACGGCCCCCTCCAGCCATGATGTTGGAGTAGGTCTCAAGTTCCAGGCCCCGACATGGGGGCAGTAGTTGTAGTCCAGCCAGCTGACCAGGCAGGCTGACTGGGGCCTCATGGACACCCACCGGGCCAAAGAGCGCCAGCAGGGTCGAGTAGCGGCCCCGCTGCCAGCCACAACCTGGGAGGTAATGTGAGCCTGGGGTGGGTCTCCCTGAGAAGGGGTGACTCAGTGGTTCTGCTGTGAGGTGAGGGCTGGACAGGGCTGGAGTCGAGTGCACTGGGTGGTTCTTACTAAAAGCCACCGTGGATGACTCTGTGATGTAGGAAAGCCTGAGGTGGCTATGGAAGCCCAAAGGGTACTGTGGTGGGGACTTGCTGGGATCAAGCCCATGTGTGGTATGGTAGCACTGGTATGGCCCTTAGTAGAGGAGGGAGCACAAAGGAAGGTAGGTGGCAGGGAAGAATGGAGAGGTGGAAACGGGAGGGGTGGAGCCGTGGATGGAAGGGAAGGCATGGAAGGAAGACCAGGGGGGTGGCCCCGGATGGAGGGGCCAGAAGGAAAGGGTGGTGGTGGTGCAGGCGCCAAGGCGCCTGGCAGTCCCCGGCTGGAGGAGGGGGTGGCCGTGGAGCTTCTGGTGATGGCCATGGTGGTCAGCACTTTAGAGGTGTGAGCTGTTCCTGAGGTGAGGAGGGTGGCCGTGATTGGAAAAGGTCTGGGTTGTGGTGGCCATGGTGTTTAGGAGGTGTGGGTGGTCCCTGGAGTGGAGGAGACATGGATAGGAAGAAGAATGAAGGAATGGAAGGAGGATGGATGGAAGGAAGGAAAGGGAAGAATGGTGGAATGGAAGGGAATGGCTGGTGCATGGAAGAAATAACAAGGAAAGGGATTCAGGTGGTTCCAGGAGTGGAGCCAGGGAACGTGGTTTTCAGTGGCTTCAGTCGTTGCAGTTGTGGTGGGAAACACTTTGGTGATTTGAGTAGTCCCTGGGGTGGAGGAAGGGATGGCAGTGGAGCCCGTGACCACTGTTGTGATGGCTGTAGTGGCTGGCTCTGTGAGGATCCAGGTGGTCCCCGGAGTGGAGGAGGGCATGGCTGTGGAGCCCGTGGCCACTGTTGTGATGGCTGTAGTGGTTGGCTCTGTGAGGATCCAGGTGGTCCCCAGAGTGGAGGAGGGGATGGTCGTGGAGCCCGTGGCCACTGTTGTGATGGCTGTAGTGGTCGGCTCTGTGAGGATCCCGGTTGTCCCCGGAGTGGAGGAGGGTGTGGCCGTGGAGCTGGTGGCCGGGGTGCTGGGGCAGCGGCCGTAGTTGCAGCAGGAACACGACTAAAATGAAGCACATCTCACCCTGCCTGGGTTCCTGCAGACCAAGCCGGTCCACAGGCTGCATTCCAATGACTCCGCCCAAACCCCCACAGGGGGACACCAGGCTGGGCCTGGGCGCGGCACTCGAGGCCCAGGGTTGGGCCACACCTGGCCCCTCCAGCCGATGTTGAGCAGGTCCCAAGTCCCCGCCAGAGTGGCCCCGGCTACGGGGTGGCTAGAACCAGCCAGTCTGACCAGGCACACTGGGGCTCACAGCCCGTGGACACCACCGGGGTTGTGGGGGCTGATGTGGGAATGCCGGCAGAAAATGAGAAAATCTCTGTTGGATGTATAAAATGTGGTCCTGGAGGTGGCCAGGAGGCCTGGGGTGGTCTCTGGAGAAGGGGGTGACCTAGTGGTTCTCCATGTGAGTGTGAGGGGCTGGACAGGGCTGGAGTCGAGGGGGTGGAGTACTGTGGTCTTACTGGGTGGAAGTCACCATGGATGACCTCTAGGATGTGGAAATGGTGGCTATGGGGTTCACAAAATGGTGGACTCGGGAGCCATGTGGCTGTGGTAGACAGAATGGTGTGGAGCCAACAGGAAGTGGTTGGCGGCCATGGTGGTCAGCACTGGAGAGATGGGAGTTGTCCCTCGAGTGGAGGAGGGGGTGATGGTGGAGCCTGTGGCCGTGATTGTTGTGTCTTGTGGTGGCCAGTGGCTGGGTGTACCAGTGGCCCGGCCAGAGGAGGGTAAGGCTATATCCAGTGGCCAGCCACCAGGTGAGGCACAAAGCACTGTGGGGTGTGTGGTGGTCCCTGGATGGAGGGGTGGCCATGGAGCCAGTGGCCCCAGTTGTGGTGGCCGTGGTGGTAAGCACTGTGGAAATATGGGCAGTCTCTGGAGTGGAGGAGGGTCTGGCTGTGGACATGGTGGCTGTGGGTGTGGTGGTCTGTGCTGTGAGGGTCCAGGTGGTCCCCAGAGAGGAAGAGGGGATGGCTGTAAAGCTTGTAGCTGTGGGTGTGGTGGCTGTGCTTGTCAGTGCTGGAAGGGTGGATGCAGTTCCTGGACTGGAGGTGGGAGTGGCTTTGGAGCCGGTGATTGTGGGTGTCGTGGTCATGGTGGTCAGCACATTTGAGGTGGCAGCCGTTGCCGGGGTGGGGGAGGGGGTGGCTTTGGAGGTGGTGGCCATGGTTGTGATGGTCATGGTGGTCAGCACTTTTGGGGTGTGAGCTGTTCCTTGGCTAGAGGAGGCGGTGGCCATGGAGCCAGTGGGCATGGTCATGGTGGCTTTAGTGGTTGGCTCTGTGAGGATCAAGGTGGTACCACCCAGGGTGGTACCAGTGGTTCCTGCTGGGGTGTAGGAAGTCACCGTGGAGCTGGCAGCCACAGTTGTGGTGGCTGTGGTGGTCAACCCTTTGGGGGTCTGAGCAGTGCTTGAGGTGGAGGAGGGGGTGGCTGTGGAGCTGGTGGCCTGGGTTGTGATGGCTGTGGTGGTCAGCACTTTCACAGTGTGAGCTGTTCCTGGGATGGAGGAGCGCCTGGCTGTGGCACCTGTGCTCCTGGGTGTGGCAGCCGTGGAACCGGTGCTCATGGGTACGGTAACTGTGGATCCGGTGCTTGTGGGAGTGGTAACCATGGATCCAGTGCTCGTGGGAGTGGTAGCCATTGATCCAGTGCTCATGGGAGTGGTAGCTGTGGATCCGGTGCTCGTGGGAGTGGTAGCCGTGGATCCAGTGCTCGTGGGAGTGGTGGCACAGTGGCTGTCATCACAGCACAACAGCCGCACATGAAAGTTGTGGCAGTACCACAGGGGCCCAGACTGATCACGGTTCCTACACACCAGCCCAATGCTCACGTCACACTGCACCACCTGCCCCAGGGCCTCCAGGGGTTGGTTGGGCTCCTTCTCAGAGCGGCACTCAATGTCCCATGGATGCTCGCAGAAGGTATGGCCAGCAGAGCGGATGACCCCAAAGGTCTCAAAGTCCCCGCCATCAGGGTCAGAGCTGGGGTGGTCCTCATCAAACCAGTCTGTCCAGGTGCAGCGAGGCACACAGCCCGTGCTGGGAGACGGGGGGCCAGAGGGCAGGGTCGTCCTGATGGTGGGCCCAGAGCTGGAAGTCCGCAGGGTTGTGTGCACACGGGCGGTCACCACGGGGGACGTTGTGGGGGTGCTGGTCACAATTGGACTGGTGGGCATGGATGGAGCCTGGGAGGTCTGCTGCCCCCTGGTAGGGAGGAGGCTGGCGGTGGAAGGTAGAGGGGCAGAGGGACTGGGGAGGGACACCCTCTCTGTGGTCTTGGAGAAGCTGGGGCCAGTTTGAGTGGTGGCCAGAGTTGAGGATCCTGTTACTGCTGGTGACTCGGTGCTCCAGGTTGCAATGGCTGTGGAGGCAGTCACTGTGGGGCTGGTGGCCCCCATGGAGGTGAGTCTGGGTGCCTGTGTGGAGGAGGTGGGCGTGGGGGTGGCTGTGCGGGGGCAGTGGCTGTAGTCGTCACAGCAGAGCACACGCACATTGTAGTTGAAGCACATGTTGAACCTGCCTGTCTGGTCCTCATTCTTGCAGATCAGCCCCGTCTCCAGGCTGCAGGTCAGCACCTGCCCGATCTGGTCGATGCTTACCTCGGGGTAGTTCTCCGCCCGGCACTCTATGCTCTTTGGTGCCCAGCACATCTTGCCGCCAGCAGCCCTGATGTTTTCAAAAGTTTCCATGTCCCCGCCTGCGACCCCTGAGGTTGGGAAGTCCACGTCAAACCACTCTGTCCACTCACACTTCGGTTGACAGCGAGTAGTGCTCTGGCTAGTGGTGGTCTCAGTCAAGCGGCTCAGTGTCGTCTCTGTCCTGGGGGTGCTGGTCTCGGCCTGAGAGGTGAACAGTTTGCTCGAGAGTGTCGGCGCCAGGCTCGTGGTCAGCGGCTGTTTGGAGCTGGAGCTGGCTGTGCCTGTCAGGTGAGCTCTGGAGGTTGCCATTGTCGTTGGGGCTGGCGTGGGTGGCTGTGAGGGACGCCATGTGCCCGAACTCCCCGTGGTCCCTGGCAGGACTGAGCGTGTTGGAAGGCTGGACGTGGCCACCCCTGGGACAGTGGGTTCTGTGGAGCCTGCAGGAACCGTGGGGCCTCCTGTCGTGGCTGTACCAAGGGTGCCCGTGTATCTGGGGGATGTCAGTCCTTTTGAGAGGGTGGGGACTGCTGTGGTGCTGGTCACCCCCAGGCTACTCGTTGACTGCAGCGTTGAGAACAGGACCTGGGTGGTGGTGGTGGTGGTGGTGGCCGTCTCCAGCGATGTGGCCGGTGGTGGGGTCGTGGCTCGTCCCCCGCAGTGGTCGGCGCTGCAGCACAGGACCCGGATCCTGTAGTTGTAGCACATCTTGAATATGCCCTCCTGCTCCCAGTTCCTGCACACCAGGCCGAAGCGGACGTCACAGTGCACCTTCTGCCCCACCTGAGCCAGGGGCCAGTCGGGGAAGCTCTCGGCCTGGCACTCTATGTCCCTAGGCTGCTCACATAAGTGCCCTCCTGCAGCCCTGATCTTCTCATAGGACTCAACGTCCCCTCCAAGTTGTTCAGACTTGGGGTAGTCCTCATCGAACCACTCTGTCCACTGACACCGGGGCTGGCAGGTGGTGGTACCTGGGGCCAGGGAGGTGACCGTCGTGGGGCCTGAGCTGGACCCAGTCTGTGAGGTGAGGGCCGCTGTTGACCGGATGCTCGGGATCACCCACAGGGTGGTCTTTTCGGTTGCTGTGGTCTGGGTAGGGGTAGGCACAGCAGGCTCCGTGCTGGCACTGAGGGAGGGCTGGGGGCTGGTGCCTGGGGCCAGGGAGGGGCCACAGGGCACGTATTCACAGCAGAGAACCCGCAGCTCATAGTCGTGACAGAGCGGGGGGCTCTGCTGGCTGTTGGCGCACATCAGCCCCCTCACGCGGTCACAGTCCACCTGCTGGCCCAGCTCTCCCAGTGGCATGTCGGGAAGCTGCCCTGCCCGGCACTCGATGTCGGCTGGCACAGGGCACACCTGGTACCCTCTCTGCCTCAGGTTTTCAAATGTCTCGAAGTCTCCGCCTCCCAGACCAGGCTCTGGGTGGTGCCCGTTGTACCAGCTGGACCAGCGGCAGACCTCGCGGACACACACAGTGGAGACTGGGAGGGCCGGGCCTGCAAGGGGTGTGGGAGAGGGGTCCTGGCTCAGCATCCTCCAGTCCTGGCCTCACAAGGTGGAGGGGCCCCAGAGGACCCTTGTCCCAGGGCTGGCCCTGCCCCTGTGGGATACTGGGGACCCCAGGTGCCTGCCTTAGCCTTGGTTAGAGCCGTTTCTATATGAGGGACTGGAGCCTGGCAGCCTGGCCTTGAGGGAGCCGGCCAGCTGGGATAGGCCATGCTGAGGGATGGGACGGAGTCTGGGAAAGCTTTACTGCCCCCCTGGGTTATCCCATCAATCATCGTGCAGAGGCTTCCTGGGGAGCCCCTGAAGACACGCAGGGTGTTGGGGGGGGCCGTGCACCCCTAGACAGAGCTCGGCAGGTCAGTGGATTGGGACTGTTGCTACCATTCAGGGCACCTGCATCAAGAGCCCAGGGGTTCCCTCCTTGTCACCCAGACATGACCGGGCCTCAGGAGAGCCAGGCAGGGCTTACTTGTCGTGGAGCGGGGGACCCAGCTAGTGGTGAAGGTGAATGGCGTTGTGGCCGGAGTTCCAGGACACGCCACAGCCTTCCTGACGATGGTGCCATTGCTTCCACAGATGGCGATCAAACAGGCACCAAGCCCATCGGTGGTGTTGTAGATGACGTCCTGGTAGCCGTAGATCCTGTCCTCATAGGTGCAGGTGCAGGCTGGGGATGGACCCGGCAGAGTCACCCGGTGCCTTCGAGCCCCTGGCCCCGGCCCTCACCACTCCCCCACCCCCCTGGCCCTTCCTTACCCTCAAGGCTGTGAGCACACTGGATGCCACTGGGCGTGCAGTTACTGGAGGTGGGGGAGAGGTGAGCTGAGGGCCTGGGGGGCAGCCTGAGGGGCCTGCTCCCCAGCCCTGCACCCCCAGAGCCGCCCGCTCCCCACCCCCTCACCAGCTCTGGCAGTTCTCCGCTGTGGGGACTCTTGCGCCAACTTCATAGTAGTTTCCATCCCTGTCGTAGCAGCCACACTGGGCCACGCACTTCATCTGGTCCTCATTGAAGAAGGGCTGGCTGGGTGGGCACTTTGGGTAGCAGCCTAGGGCCGGCAGAGTGAGCAGAAGACTCACCAGGGCCCTTAGGTCTCTCCAGCCAGGGGCGCCATGCTGTAGGGAGTAGCCGCCCCCTATCAGCCAGCAGGGGCCTGCCCCCAAGGCTTGCGTTGTGCAGTTTAAGGGAGCCTACGCCACGTCCCTGGGGAACCCCGGCCCCCCACGTACACTCGGGAACCCAAGGATAGGAGGCTCCATCCAAGAAAGGCTACCCCTCACCTTCCAGGCCAGGCAGGTCCACCAGGCAGTGCCCACTGGGGTTCCGGCAGGTTTTTAGGCAGGGTGCCCCACAGGGCTGGTAGTGCCACTCACAGCCCCCGTGTGGGTTGTAGAAGTCACAGAACAAAGCTGGGGCACAGAGGGCGGAGGCTAAGGAGGCGCCCACCGGCCCTCACCCTTGTTGTGAAGGGCAGCCCCCACCCCGGGTGTGGGGGCCGGTGTCCCCAGGGCCAGACCCAGGCTTGTCCCTGACATGCAGGGTCTTGGGCCAGTTGGTGCCTCACCTTCCCCTCACTCCCCAGCCCTGCCCTTGGAACTCCTGTCCCCCAGGAGCCATCTCGTGCTGGGGTGACCTGTCTGGTGGTTTTGCACAGGTCTGTCTCTGTGCATAGGAACGTGTGCACTCACATGGAGGCACATGCGTGTTGGATGTCTGTGTGCGGCTCAAGCCCAGGTCAATGCACCTACAGAGGCTGCCACACCTCCTCCCCTGCCCCGGCTGCTCCACCCTTCAGCACCACGGACAGAGCCCGACTCACGGCAGGTGTCTGGAGTCCGCCAGGACACACACAGGCCCGCGTCGTGGCAAGCCTGGGCGTAGGCAGCCACAGCCGTGCAGAAACACTCGCAGTCACCACCCGAGTCACAGGCACACGCGTCGTTCACGCAGGCCTCGTAGTACTTGGTGGAGTCAACCTGGGGGTGAGGCCAAGGTGCAGCTCAGCTGGGCCAAGGTCCCCCCCGGCCAGGGGGCGGCTGGCCCAGGGCCAGTTGCTGGAACCATTTGTATTTCAACACCCCCCATGGCAGCTCTCTGAGCTCCCTGACTCCTGGGTCCTGGAATACCTGAGCATGCCCCAAATAGGAGCTGCCCCAGCACCACTTCTCCAGCCCACCTGTGCCCTTTTCCAGCTATATCCCTGCCCACCTGCCCAACTGTACACCTGCCCACCTATGCACCTGCCCATATGCCCACCTGTGCACCTGCCCATCTGTCCACCTGCCCACCTGCCCACCTGTGCACCTGCCCATATGCCCACCTGTGCACCTGCCCATCTGCCTGCCTTCACATGTGCTCTTTGGATCTTTCTATCACGTGGATCTGGTCATGTGGCCCACAGGTTTCAAACCCACGTGGAGGATAGCACCCCTGCTCACCCTCTGCCCTCACCCCCACCTCCCTCCGCTGCAGTTGTACTGGCCTCCTTTCCACTTGGGGGCCTTCCCTCCAGCCGACCCAACCCCATGGTGACCCCCACCCAGGGCCCTCCAAGTCCGAGCATCCAACCACCCAGTGCCCACCACGCTGCTGTCTCCTCTCGAAGCTCTATGAGGGTCGGCCTTGTCCCCTGGGGTGATGAGGGGTCACTGGGGTGAGCCCAGAACATGCCAGGCTCTTCCAGGCACCCAGTGAACGTGCACTAAGGAAGGAGCAGTCACTTCCTTTCCAGACCAGCCACGTAGGGAGCTGAGCTGTGAACCTGTCCTGACCATTGGGAGCTGCCTGCTTCCTCGAGGCGGCCCACACCCCAGGTTCAGCCCAGGCCCCATCTGAACCTGGCTCAGCTTTGTCAGGCCACAGGACCTTCCAAGGGGACACCAGCTGCCTTCTCAAGAGGGCAAGCGGCGGCCAACGTGAGAATCTTCAGGGCCTCCCACGAGCGAGTGTGCCCACTGCTACCCCTATGCCAGCCCCTCACCTCAGCTCCTGACCGCCATGCTGTGTGCCTAAGTGGGCAATCAAGTCTTCCTTAAGATGACAGGAAACTGCTTTTTGGTTTTTTGGTGTTTTGTTTTGAAACAGAGTCTCACTCTTTTTGCTCAGGCTGGAGTGCAGTGGCACGATCTCGGCTCACCGCAACCTCCTCCTCCCGGGTTCAAGTGATTCTCCTGCCTCAGCCTCCCGAGTAGCTGGGATTATAGGCACACGCCACCACACCTGGCTAATTTTTGTATCTTTAGTAGAGACAGGGTTTCACCATGTTGGCCAGGCTGGTCTCGAACCCCTGACCTCAGGTGATCCACCTGCCTCAGCCTCTCAAAGTGCTGGGATTACAGGCGTGAGCCGCCGCGCCCGGTCAGGAAACTGCTTTTTGGAAGTCTCTGCTTAAGGCTGATCTGTGATTCCTCCCTGGCTGGGCGGGGAGCCAGGCTGGCGTTCCAGTTTGTGCTGAGGATTGGGCAGGTCTAGGGATCACAGAGGAGGGTGGCTGGGGCCACATCGAGGGCTACCCCTCCCTGTGAGCCTCTGGGTGCGGCTGAGGCTGTGGTCAAGGAAGTGGCTGGGAAACAGCCGAGATGGCTTCGTGCCAGGGGCAGGAGGCACAGGTGCGGGGCTGACGGGAGATCCAGACTTGGGACCTGACATCCAGGACCGTGTGCCGTGGGACATGGTCAGACCCTCCTTGGAGCCCTGCTGTGTGCCCAGAAGACCCAGTTCTCGGCAGGAAGGAAGCAGCTGCCGTCCCCACCAGACCCTGCCTGCCAAGACCAGAGCCCCACCTGGGAGCGGCAGGCGGCGAAGGTGGGACCATGGAGGATGCTGCACTGCTTCTGGGCCCAGGACTTGCGGAAGGGGTTGGCCATGCAGGGGTCCTTCGGCGCCAGGGCGTCTGGGCAGGACGGGGAGAGCTTCCAACTGTTCCCAAACTCCAGCGCGTCCCCCACCACGGACCGGCTACGCGTGGCAAAGTCATTGATGGCATGGTCGTCGAAGTTCCCGCACAGGCCGCAGACCCTGCCCTGCAGAGGCAACAAGAAAGTGGGGCCCTGGAGCTGGGGCCACAGGCACCCGTGGGAGGCAGCACAGAGCCTGCCCTGGGGTCCAGAGCCCTCGGGGGATGGAGGGAGGGCAGCCAGTTCCCCAGGCAGTGCCTGGTGAACTTGCAGGGGACAGGTGTGCAGTGGGTCTGTGCGTGGGCTGCTGGGTGGCACCTGCTCCCACAGGCAGGGCCCTCACCAGCCAGGCTCATGTACCCACAGATCAGTGAGTCCCACAGGCCCCACTGGGCACTGGGGTTTTTCTTGCTGTGAGAGGGTCCTGCAGGGCCGAGGAGTGCACGGTCCGAGCTCACCTTGTAGTCCTGGTGCAGTCGGATGAACACGCTGGTCTTCCGGTCCCAGGACACAGCCATCCCGCGGGTCTCGATGACCAGGAAGATCCCCATGTAGCGGATCTTGTAGGGCGGGTCCCCGCCCGGCCCCCTCGCCACTGCCTTAAAGGCGCCCTCCTGGAGGATCAGCTCGTAGCTCTGCAGGGGAGGCAGAGGTGGCCAGAAGCTGACCCTGTGGCCCCCGGGGAGGGGCCTGAGACCTGGGGATGCCCCACCCAGTACAGGGCCCTGCAGGTGCCCACAGGCTCTTGGCACAAGGGGCTGGCATTAGGAATGAGCTGGGTCCATGAGACCCTCAGCGAAGGTTTGGCAAGAGGCTGGCCAGGAAGTGCTGGGAACAGGGGCTGCCTGGGAACGCTGGGGCCGCACGGGAGCAGCAGAGGCCGCAGTGGGCCGGCTCCACCCCACCCTGCTCCCTATCCAGCCCTGCATGCAGCCCCCACACCCCCACGCCAGCCTCCCCGATCCACTGTGGTTCTCAGCCCCTCTCGCCATGTGCAGGGAGTGTCCCGGCCAGTGGCTCTTTCTCTCGGGGAGCTCTGGCCCCCCTTTGCTGGAGTGGGTGTCTGTGGGTGCGGCAGGGTGAATGGTGGCTCCTGAAAATGTCTGTCCACATACGAAGTCCCAGAACCTTGGCCTGGGGCCTCATTGGGAGAAAGCGTCTCTGCAGATGGGATTGAGTGAAGCATCTTGAAATGAGGTCGTCCTGGACTACCTGGGGGGCCCTAAATCCAAGGACCAGTGTCCTTACAAGAGACAGAAGAGAAAAACAAAAACAAAAAGAGAGGACAGACACAGACATAGCGGGAGGTCACAGGCAGCCGCAGCCCAGGGACGCCTGCAGCCCATGAGGCTGGGAGAGGCAGGAAGGACCTACTCAGACCCTCAACAGGGAGTGTGGTCCTACCCGCCTGGATCTCTGACTTCCGGCTCCACGACTGAGAATGCATTTCTGTTGTCTAAGCCCCCTGGTTTGTGGCTGTTTGGAACAGCATCCCGGGGCCAGGACACTGCTGAGAACCTGTGGGTGCAGCTGAAGCCTCACGAAGCTTCCCTGGGGGCCGGCTCGCTGGCTGCAGGGTCAGGGGGCTCACAGCCGGGGCCGCTCTCACCTCCACGAAGAGCTTGATGGCCTTGGAGCAGGTGGTGCCGGTGGTCCCACAGGGGATGTTCTCGGTGACGATGCGGAAGGTCCCGTGGGTGGCGTCATCCCCACAGTAGTCCTGGGCCAGGAAGAGACAAGCTGCTGGCCGCGGGCCGGAGCGTGCCCAGCCTGCAGGAGCGGGTGAGGGGGCGGCGTACCTGGGCCAGGATGTACTCGCAACTTCCTTCAAAGCTGTAACGCTCGCCATCAAAGGTGATGAAGTGGCCATCCCCATAGGCCACGCAGGTGCCTAGGCAGAGCCGGTGGCTGCACTCCCACCTCCGGTTCCTGCAGGTGCTGCGAGGGACCAGGGACGGTGCCTGCTCACAGGGGCCTGCCCTCCTGGCCTTCCTGAGACCCTGCACCCAGGCCTGTGCAGGTCAGCACACGGCCTCAGCCTCCCCAGGCCCAGTCTGACCCGTCCTCGGTGGAAGGGGTGGCGTTCCCCACTGTGAATGCAGGGCACGCAGCCTCACCAGGCTCCTGGTAGCACCACTGGCCCTAGGCCACCTTCCAGAGGACGCACAGGACGGCCCATGGCTTTCCCAGCAACTCTGTCTCCTGTTACGACCCCATCTTGCCCTGGCCAGCTGGCCCCCTGCCCTCCCCACCCACTGCCCTCCCTGCCCCCTTCCCTCCCCGCCCGCTGTCCTCCCTGCCCGCTGTCTCCGAGGGACCCACGACCCACCAGGTGTTGCAGTCGACCCTGATGGTGTCTCCAGGCTTGTAGGTGGCCTCGTTGTGCACGCAGGGGCAGTCCTCCTCGGCGATGCAGCCCCCACTCCCGTCTGACACCAGCCCCAGGGGACAGACACAGCCGGACACGCAGTGTGTGCTGAACTGTGGGGCCCAGGCAGGTACCAGTCAGGGCCGGACACCAGGGTAGGCAGATGCCACTCACCCTCTGGGACAGGCGCACCCAGTGGCCCCCAGGGCAATTCACGGGCCGGGGCGGAGCTTCCGGGTAGGTAAGTGTCTCCAGGACCACCAGATCCCTGGGCTCGGGAGCTGGGAAAGCTGGGACCCCTTCCCTGCCCACCCCTCCCTGAAGCACGGGACAGCCAGGGCCAGGAACTCACACAGCCCACGTCCAGCGTGTGGCAGCTCCGGAGGCACTCGGCCCCAGGGGTGCCCGCCGAGCTGTTGCTGCAGTTCAGGTACACCATGGGGGCCACACACCCTGGGGGCAGAGCTTGGTGGGAGGGGTTCTGGGGAAGGGCAGCCCTCGACTGACCCTGGGCAGCCCTGAGCCTGTCCTGCTGGCCAAGCTAGCAGCCCCCGAGCCAAAGCTTCCATGAAACCTGCAGCCCCCAACCCCAGGACACTCCGGCCACACTGCGGGGCAGAGACCCATGGGCTCCTCTGTCCCTGGCGTGTCGGGGCATGGGTGCCTGTGGCAGAGCCCAGGTGAGGACTGACCTGGTCCGGCAGGGCTCAGGTGGGGTGGGGCGAGTCGGGGCGAGGCGGGGCGGGGCTGTGCGTGGCTGTGCGTGGCGGGGCGGGGCGGGGCGGGGCGGGGCGGGGCTGGGCAGTGTGGGGCAGGGTGGCGCTTACCTGTGCTTTTCTGCAGAGAGGCTCCCAGGCAGCTCAGCTTCCCACCCTCACACGAGCTACAAGAGATGGACGGCCCGGCCTGGACCTGCCGCCCTCACCCCACAGACCCCACCCCCAGGCTCCCGAGCACCCACAGAGCGCTGGGCCTCCCCAGCCTGGCCTCCTCCTCGTGAGACGGGACAGTGCCTGCCACTGTTCGCTGGGAGGCGCGTGGGTAAATACACACAGGTGGGCGACAAAGCAGCCAGGACCCTGCGGTTAGCAGCAGCCTTTGAACCCAGAGTGGGAGTGGGGGCCACCCACCTTTCCTGGCAGGGGCTGCTGTTTGGACCCAGCTGAGAACAGCCAGCAGGCGTCCTCCCAGGGCCACCTCCACTCCTGGCCTCTTTCCCAGCCGGGAATTTTCTCTTTAGAATGTGCTGGGTCCACCCTGCGCCGCCCTCCCCAGCCTGGCCCCTCGTGTCTCAGAACCCTCGTGGGGAGGCACAGAAGCCTTTGGGGAGGGCGGGAAGTGGCTTTGAGGAGCACTCAGGGACCCGCTTTCCCCCCTGCCCAGCCCCTTACCACACAGCGCCTTCGTCGTGCACGACCTCTCCAGGAGCCAGCACGGTGCCGTGAACATAGCAGGGGCACTCCCGGGCGGGCACACAGGCGCCCGCGTCATTGAGGAAGGTGCCCGTGGGGCAGGTGCAGCCATCCACGGGCACAAAGGAAACGCTGCAGGTGACGTCGGCCTCACTCAGGCCTCGGCAAGTCGGCTGGCAGGCGTCCACCACGTAGGCATAGCGCTGGGACTTGGGGCAGTTCTGCATGTACTTGGCTATGGTCGGTGGGGCCAGGGAGGACAGGTCAGCGGCCGAGCAGCCTGGCCAGCCCCCACCCACCCCATCTTCAACTCAGCATCCCTGTCTGTGATGTGGTGATCGCAAGGATACAAGGTTCTTGCGAGGCTGGGATGAGGAGGCACAAAGCTCTGGGCTGAGAACCGTGTGAGTGACGGCTGCTGCCAGCCAGGGTCCCCCGCACCCCACACAGCGTGGACACATCCCCCCTCCAGTGCAGGCACTCACTGCAGACGCCGTCCCTCCAGCCGCTGAGCTGCACGCCCTTGGCGGCACAGGCGTGCACATAGGAGGACAGCGCGGCGCACAGGCAGTCCTCGCTCTGCTCACAGTTGCAGGTGTCAAACAGGCAGTTCTGTGGAGGTGGGCGGGCGTCGGGGCATCAGGGACCCCAGCCCGCCAGGGCTCCCCCACCCACCCCACCCAGGGGTAGGGATCTGGCCTCACGGCCTCTTACCGAGTGGAAGGGCTTGGGGTTGATGACGGAGTGGCAGCGCGAGAAGGAGCCGGTGGGGTCAGTCAGGCGTGAGCACCAGTGCCGGGCGTAGTTCTCTGTGGGGAAGACCCGGCCCCATCTCCATGCCCTGCCACAAAGCCCACACCCCCAACACACAGGCCTGCACCCCCTCAGCCTGGGGAACAGTGAGCTGGAATTTGGGGCTTACCTGCCGCGACTTGGGGGCTTCTGGCCGCCTGGTCCCAAGCACCTCGTCCCGATGCCTCCCACCCGCCTCCATGGGGTCCCCAATCCCACCCGTGGCCCAGGGGACAGGAAGGTGCTAGGTGGCACTTGAGCCTGGGGTGACTGTGGGGGTGGGGGCCAGGAGTACCATTCTCCACACTGAGGGAGCAGGGGTCCTCAAAGCTGTTCCTGGCATTGGCGCAGGCGGCCTGGGCCTTCCAGGTGTTGGCGAAGGCTGCGCCTGTGGCCTCCACCACTCCGCTGAGGGCTGCGAAGTCGTCAGCCTGGTTGTGGTTGAAGTTCCCACACAGGCCTGCGAGCCAGGGTTGGGGGATGTCAGCAGCCGCGGTTGGGCCCACCCGGCTCCCCACCCCTGCCATCCCTCCAGGCACCACACAGGGTGGAACGGCTGGGAGCTCTGTCCCAGGATTCTGCTTCCAGAACCCTCTGCAGATAAGCCCCAGTGGGGGGCAGCCCCTGTGCAAAGCTGGCCTGAGCCAGGGCAGGGCTGCCCGCTCCATCCTCCCGGCTGGTTGCTTCCGGGGCCGCCAGTCATATGTTGGCGTCCTGTGCTGGCAGCACCAGCGTCTCCGCCATGCTCTGGGAGCAGCCCTCTCCCTTGTCCCCTGCCCGCCTCTGCCTGCCCCTCCCTGCAGCCTGGCGCTAGTCCAGGCCCCGTCCCCACTGGCCCTGTCCCCGAAGGCTCCTGCCCAGCCTCACCGCACATCTGGCCCTGGTGGGCGGGGTCCAGCCTGACAAACACCTGCATGAGCGGCACCAGCTGCACCAGCAGCTGCAGCCCGAGGCCTGTGTGCACCACGATGAAGAAGCTCGAGGGTGTGAACAGGGTGATGTTGGCTGCCGGGAGTGTGGGAGAGAGGCCGGTCAGGGGTGCAGGGGTGCAGGGCCAGATCTGGCCAGATTGGAGGGGCAGGGCATCCAGTGGGCCGGGCCACCCCACTGAGACCCGGGAATGAGACCCAGGAGTGGCCAGGAGCCCTCATGCTCCCTGTCCCAGGCCTGTGGCCGCCAAGCCGGCTCAGGTGGAGATTCTAGGCTCCCCGACAGAGTGGGACTGAGCGAGCTGGATGTGGGTTCCCCACAGCTACCTGGATGGGAGCCTGGCATTCCCACTCTGCAGATGAGAAACCGAGCACAGGAAGCTCTTGGAGCTGCCCAAGGCCACGGAGAGCTAGCAGGGGATGGAGCGGACGCTGCCCAGATCGTGGGAGCTGCCCCTGCTAGGAGGCGCCACCCGGCCCAGCCGTCCTGGGAGAGCCACGTACCTGCCGACAGGGGCAGCTGCGTGTAGATGGAGTTGAGGAACACGCTGCCGTCTGCCTGGACCCGGATGGCCTGTGGGAGGAGGCGGGCAGGAGGTCAGCTCTGCGGAGGAACCTGTTCCCGACTCTCAAATGAGGGGGTGGCCTGCCCAGGGGCCCCCACTGGGGACAGCCCACAGGAAGCTCAGGCCTGGACCTGCGGTGGGCTCTGCATTTCCCTCCCGGGAGGGCCTGACCTTGGAGCTGGAGGGGGGACCTGACTTTGGGGCTGGAGGGGGGACCCGACCTGAGGGCGGGAGGGGGGACCCCACCTCGGGGCTGGAGGGGGGACCTGACCGTGCTCACTCCCTGCACATCTTCGCACGCCCCTTCCTGTCCCAGCCCAGGGCCCCAGCCAGGCCCTTACCGTGTACCCGCCGTCCATGCTAAGAGTAACTCACCGTGTCCCCGCCGTCCAGGCTGAGCGTCACGGCCTTCAGGCAGTTCTCGTTGTCCGTCAGTCCACACTTCCGCAGTTCGGCCAGGACGGTGAAGCTGCCATCAGCACATTTCTAGGGGAAGGACCCACGCGTGCATTGGGCCTGGCTCGATGATGTGGGGGCCCCCCAAAAGCGTGCTGGGGATGCCCATGTGGGGGATGTGGCTCTGTGAGGAGGTGTCCCTTGGCACCTCTGGTCACCTCCCAGCAGCTTGTCTCAGGGCCTGGGGGGCTTCTTGGTCCCGTGATGCTCAGCAGGGAGAACCACCCCTCTATGACCATCATGGGGACCCAGGGCTTCCCCCCAGCAGGAACATCCGGCCCTCTATGACCATCGTGGAGGTCTCCCCTGGGCGGAAGGGGCGTGAGGATCCCGGGAGGACCTGGGTGTCCGAAGACCCGGCCCTGTGCCCAGACCTTGGACAGAACGTAGCTGCAGTCGCCATGCAGGTCGTAAAGTTTCTCGTCATAGGTGGAGATGTGGGCCCCGCCCTGCACGGAGCAGGTGCCAGGGCACGGCAGGTCCTGGCACTGCCACAGCCCCCCAGAGCAGGTGCTGGGGAGGGAGGCCATGAGCAGAACAGACATGTCAGGAGGAGGTGGGCCCCACCCTCCACACCCCACCCCAGGCAGAGGCTGGCGGGTGCACACCAGGAGCTCCACACCCCACCCCAGGCAGAGGCTGGCGGGTTCATAGGTACCAGGAGCTGCAGGTGGTGTTGACGGAGGCGCCCGGGCTGTAGGTGCGGCCACCGTGGGTGCAGGGGCACTGCCCGAGGGGCAGGCAGCCAGAGTGCGTGACATCATCCAGCACCGTGCCTGTGGGGCAGGGCGTGAGGCAGGACCGGCCCATGCATGGGGGACACCAAGGTCAGAAGACCGCAGCCTTGGGGACAAGCCGCCTCCCTCGGGGAGGAACTCCTGCTCCAGGACACCACCCCTGCCCTGAGCCCCACCCACTTGGATGAACACCAAGCACCTCTGGGCCTCAGTTTCCCTACCAGACCCAACTGGCTCATGGCACTGCTCTGCCTCCCTCCACGCATCGTCAGGTCTTCCGGCACCCTCCCAGCCAGTGCCCTTCCCACCCTGGGCCCTCTGGTGGGACCCTCTGGCATGAGGGGCTCTGCTTCCAGGCCTGATGAGGCTGGGGGCGGGGCTGGGAACAGGGACGTGAAAGCCCCCTGAGGGGGCCCAGGGCACGCGAGACCTGCCTGGGGGGCAGAAGCAGCCATCCACACAGTGGTCCTCGCAGAGCTGCGCACGCTGGGGGTTGGAGCAGGTGTCCACGCAGGGTGAGCCACACTCCCGGTGCTGCATGTTGACGGGGCAGGTCCGGGCTGCACAAAAGGAGGCAGGGCTGGGCCAGGGGAAGGGCCCTGTACTGCCCGCGTGGTCAGCTCCAGCCACCTTCCACCGCCTTCCACTTGCCGCCAAGTCCGCAGAAGCCAGAGCTGGGCCTCAGGGTGGCCCTGATGCCCCTCATCATAGCAGCTCCTCCCTCCAGTCCCAGTCCCCGCCACCTGCACAGCCTCTTCTTCTCCTGCAGCCCCCGGAGGCACCATCCCCTCCTGGGGTCCTGGGGTGGCCTCTGCCCACTATGCCTGGGGTGTGTCCTTTGCCCTCCATCCCTGTCCCCCAGGCCTCCCCACCCGCCTATGGCCCCCAAAGCGCTCCCCCTGCCCCTTCTCTCCAGCGCAATCCTTGGCAAAGGCCCTGGGAGCACTCACGGCAGAGCTCAGGGTGCCTCCAGTTCTGCGGCTGGCCCCCCGCGTGGGCGCACTGGCGTGAGTATTCCACAAAGGTGGCGCACGGGCAGGTGGGGCAGCGGCACAGGTCCTGGGCGCAGGCAGCCAGGTACGGGGCGCTGTCCACCAGTGCGTGGCACTCCGCAAAGGCCGGCCCCAGCAGGGTGTGGTGGCAAATGCCTTCCTGGGGAGCACAGTGGGCCAGGTTGGGCACCCCTGCCCTCCATGGGGGCTGCCACAGTGCTGGAACAGGACCCATGGCAGGCCAGGCTGGGAAGCCCTCTCCCCATCGAGGTTTCTTGTACCCAGCCCCATCCCTTCCACCCACTGTGGCCGTGTAGCTGCCGGTGCAGAGCTCTGCTTGGCCCTTGGGGAGTGACCCATGACTCTGAATCCCCCACCCGGGATGTGCCTGCCCACGAAGTGAGCACCCAAGAAAGGTGCAGACCCCACCCCAGGAGGCGGAACCAAGGAGGGCAGGTGCAGACCCCGCCCCAGGAGGCGGAGCCAAGGAGGGGAGGTGCAGACCCCGCCCCAGAGGCGGAGCCAAGGAGGGGAGGTGGAGGCCCCACCTCTCTGAAGAAAGGTGCAGACCCCGCCCCAGGAGGCAGAGCCAAGGAGGGCAGGTGGAGGCCCTGCCCCAGGAGGCGGAGCCAAGGAGGGGAGGCGCAGGCCCTGCCTCTCCAGGTAGCCTGGCAAGTTCAGGGCAGTCCAGTGCTGAGTGTCCTCCCTTCCCAGGCCCCGGGCTGCGGGCTGTGGGGCCCAGCTCCCGGGGGGCTGCTGCTGTCATTCAATGCCCAATTTAAGGCTCAGAGATTCTGCTGATTTAGGGATCCTGGAGCCTCCAGGCCCCTTCTGAGTCCCCCTGCTGGTGGGAAGAGCTGGCTCCAGGCTCCCCGAGTACCCACCCTCAGCCCAGCCCGTGCAGCACGGGCCTATATTTGCTCGCACAGCTTGTCACACGCGTGGCCTGAGGAACACACACATCACCACACTTGGACAGTGTGTACCGTGGAACTGAGCACACAGAGGGTGGCTGCCAGGCCTCCCTCCAACGCCACCATCTCTCCTCCAGCTGGGAACGTTCCTCAGACCTCGGCCTGGCTCCCCCTGGACCTGGAGGTCATCCCTGCCCAGGAGCGAGGGGCTCACCTCTGGAGGCCGTCCCTGCCCAGGAGCTGGGGGTTGGGGGGAAACTCACCTCATCTGTGCAGTTGCTGGCCAGCAAGGGCAGCGGGTCCGGGCACTGCTCCGTGGGCCCATCCAACTTCTGCAGGTTCCCAAACTGGAGCGGGGTCAGTCTGGCGTCTGCCGGGAAGAAAGCAGGAGTGTGGTGGCTCTGAGGGGATCCTGGGGACAGGGTATGGGCTCCCACTTCCTGAGCCCAGGCCAGAGGACTCCCACTCCTGCCTAGGGCCCGATGTGCCCGAGGGGCGCTCCTCCCACCATGTAGGGCACAGCCCTTGTGACCCCTCCCTGCCCGGTGCCCGGTCCCCACTCCACCCCTCCCAGCCTCCATGGGACTGTGACCCTTGGCTGGCTGACATAATCGGTCACCGCCCCCTCGCCCAGGTGGCACTCACTGTGGGCATAGAACTCGTTGAAGGCTGGGAGGCCGTTGAAGTCCCCGCACAGGCCACAGGTCTGGTTGGCGTATTTGGGGTCCAGCTCCAGCTGAGAGTAGGGGAGGAGCAGCTCCAGCCTCAGGACTTCTGATCCCCCCACTGGCAACATGCCCCAAGCCCTGGGACCCCAAGCCCAGGGAGGCTATCCCTCGACCCCTGCGGGGGTTTTGTGGCCAGGCCTGGAGGGGCAAGGGACGAGAGGGCTTCCTCACCAGGGCACTGTCCTCTCCGTTCCACAGGAAGGTCAGGACCAGCCGGATGCTGACCTTGATGTAGTCCCCGCTCTGCTCCACCAGGAGCCCAGTGCGGCTGTAAGGCAGCTCCTCCCTGCACAGACAGCTGGGTCTCTCCCTGGGCCCAGCCCTCCCGGCTGCCCGCCCGCCCAACCCCACCCCCGCCCTGGCCCAGGTCAGACACGGCCGTGTGGGGAGGTCACACCACGTGGCCCGGCCCTCGCCTCTCCCCAGGGTGGCCAGCTCACCGCTGCCCGTTGACAAGGACAGAGCCATTGGACGCCTCTAGCACCAGCCCCTGGGCCTTGATGACAACACGGGTGACCACAGGCCTGGAGCCCACCAGGCCTCTGCGTAGCTGGACGTTGAAGTCCTCATAGGCGGCGCCGCAGTGCTCGGAGAACACGTAGTTGCAGAGGCCGGGGAAGCGGAAGACGTCACCGTCGAAGGTCTTGTAGTGGAAGTCGCCCCAGGTGCTGCACACCCGCCCGTTGTGTGCCGGGTTCAGGGCTGTGGGGAGCGTGGGATGAGGCCCACCCCCATGCCAGCCCCCCACGGGGTAGCCTCCCCTGGGCTGAGGTGCCCTGGTTTTTGGAGCAGAAAAGCCCATGGTCGGCTGCTGGCTGTGCCCTGCCTGGTTCACCCTGGGCTGCCTCTGTTTCGCTCCAAGACCCCTGACCCGTCCCCATCCCCCAGGGCGGCCAGTGATCAGGAGACCGCCCAGAGGGAGGACTCTGGGTCTGGCCCAATGGCCCCACCTGGTGGCAACTGCACCCCTAGATCTGGGCCCCCACCTTTGGGGCTGGCAAACACCCCCTTCCCAGCCGGCAGGGACGGCGTCTGCTTACGGCTCAGGCTGGGGAAGACAGTGACGGGTGGAACAAAGCGCACACGCCGGGTGGGCGAGGACGTCGGGGCACCTGTGAGCGAAGGCCGGTCACCCCAGGAACGTGGCCGGGAAGGGGCAGCAGAGACACCCTCCCCGGGTCCCACCCTCCTCGCCAGCCACCAGAGTTGAAGGGGAGCCCGAAACTGATGGGCTGGGGGCAAGGCAGCCCCTTCACCCTTGGCCCTGTCTGCTCAGAAACACTGCTGCCTTGTGTTTTGGCCTGTGTGCACACGTGTGTGTGCTGGTGCAAGTGTGGGCGCACGTGTGCCTGCACGTGTGTGTGTGTGTGTGTGCACGTCTCTCTGCTTTGCACTTTCCTCTTCTTTGGAGCGTCCAGCTCTGCCTCAGGTGCCGGGCATTGTCCTGGGCAGGGGACCCAGGGAGGGTCTCTGTCGGACGCATGGCTGCTTGGAGAGGCATCTGCCTGCCCCAGCCCAAATCCCAGCACCTCCAGCCTGGTCAGGAACCCCCCACCCGAGCCTGGCCACGTACCGCCATCTGTGGTGTGCCCTGCACTGCCCCAGCTCGGCTCCGCAGGGCCCTGGGTCTCTGTGGGAAGAGGGGATGGGAGTCAGTGAGGAACCAGATGTGGCTGCCGGCCACGAACCTGACCGTGGACCCGGCCACATCCCTGGTGCGGCAGCCTCATGTGGGGTCCACGGTGACGGTCTCCACACTCTGCAGGGTCACCCGCACGGCACACTCTGGCCAAGGCCGGGACTCCTCCCCAGCCGCTCAGGCCACCGCAACCGTCAACCACAGATGCCTCCCCCGCCACTCAATGCTATGGAAAGCCTGCGGGATGGAAGCTTCCAGCAGGGAGCCCTGAGCTGCCCCCGGCACGACCTGCACCTGGCCAGAGACCCCAGCCCTCCCCAACTGACATGCGGGGATGGTGCCTCCTTCTGAAGTGATGGGGGAGAAAATGGAATCAGGAAAAGGCGTTGGCCGCCCCAAGGGGGGATTCCGCCTCATCCCACACGTCCCCTGGAGAAGGACAAAGGCCAGCTTTGTTGGGAGGACACACTTGGAACCTTCCAGGCGTGACTTAGCAGAAACCTAAGCCCAGAGCCAGTTTCGATCCCTAAGTCCAGGCGAGTGGGGCGGGGTGGGGGCAGGCCTCGGGGCTGTGAGGCTGTAGATACTGGGATGGCGCCAAGGTCCCCCAGGCTGACCACCGCCTCCGGGCAAGGCCTCACCCACCAGTCCCATGGAGGCTGGACTCTGGGCTGAGAGCCTGGGAAGAGGCAGCTCCAACCCCCAGGACTCTGAGGCCCCCTGGCCCCCTGGCCCCCAGGCCATTGTCTGCTCGGTTTGGGTTGGGGTGCCCCCTTCACCGGGCCCCAGAGCTCCTCCCTGGAGCCTGATCTGAGATGGCCCAGCCCAAACCTGTGCTTCCTGGGGAGGCGGGAGGTGAGGCCCCAGCCCCCACAGCACGGTCAGGGCTCAGCGAGGGGCTGGCCCCTGTGGTTTGTGCTCTGGCCTGGCCCTGCCTGGCTTTTCCAGTCAGGTCCTGCTGACATCTGGGAACCACAGCAGGGGCCGCCTCCAGAGGTCCAGGTTGACTGCCTTTCCCAGAAGGCCAGCTGCTCCCTGTGTCCTCCACCCCAACCCCCAGCCCACAGCCCTGCCCACGTGTGCCGGCCCACTTAGCCACTCCCACGCACTGGTGCCCACCCCAGGCAGCCCCTCCCTACCCCAGGGAGCCCCTCCCCACCCCAGCAGCCCCTGGCAGCCCCAGGCAGCCCTTCCCCACCCAGGCAGCCCCTCCCCACCCAGGCTGACCGCCCTTGGTCATCTGCTCCATGCCGTGCCCTCGTTGGACTGGGCCACCTGGGCCTCCATCTTGAGGCCAGAGAAGCGCCCGCCACCAGCCCTCCCATCACCCTGGGGTGTGTCCCCTAACGTGAAGCAGCTCTGTGCAGGGCCCACCTTGCCCCGGCCATAGGACGTGCATCTTGTGACTAAAGCACAGTCCCTGCCGAGGGCTTGATCTCCCCAACTTGGATGTGCATGGAGGACTGGAGGACGTGGGGGCTGACAGTCCCTGGGCCCTGCCTGCTCGGGTGAGGGGAGCCCAGGCTGCATGGCCTGGAAGAACTAGATGCAAGGATGTGGCTATTCTGGTCAAACCAGCGCCCAAACCTTGTGGTCAGAGGCAGCTCCCCCCGGGCCCAGGCTGGGAGCCACTGGGGGAAGCCGCCTACCTCCAGCCCTGCTGACCACCCAGCCTCCCTTCCACAGACAGAGAGAGCCCCCGGGGAGCCTCGCCTGCCCAGCCCAGACCCCAAGCTTGGGAGGGAGTGGACGGCAGGGCAGGGAGGGACTGCAGCTGCCTCTTGGCCAGCCCGGCTGGGTGTCTCCAGGTGGCCCCTGGGGCCGCATCTTTCTCTGTTGACAGTAAGTATTAAAGCTGCGGCTCTGGCCAAGAGATGGCAGACGAGGGAAAATGCTTGGCTGAGAGCCAGGCAGCCCGTGCGGCCTGAGATGCCCGCAGATGACCTGTGGGAGTCACGCGTGGGTTGAGGCCAGGGCTCTCGCGGCTGGCTGTGCAACCCTTGAGGGTGGTGCCCTCACCTGCCCTGCCAGCTGTGATCCCCAGGCTGGTCGTGAAGGGCAAAGCCGGTCCTGGGCAGGGGCCCACACTAAGCCCACCCCTGTTTACTGTGATGCCTGGGCCTCACAGGGCTCCAGAGAGACCCGCAGCCGTGGCCCCCTCCCCCATTGCCCACTCCTGTCTCACCCCCAAGACCAAGACCCTTTCGGTGGTCTCCCAGGGTCCTTGCCCTGCAGTCAGGGGCCCAACTTCCCCTGGACATCCCATCCAAGCCAGTCCCTGAGTTCCCTGACACTGTGGGCCCATGGGGCCAGAGAGCTCTGTGCTGGGGACACGTAGGGTCCCATCCAGGATACTCAGGATCCTAGGGGGATCTGCCCGTCCACTCTGCAGGAGAAGCTCCCAGGCAAGCGGCCTGCAGAGATCCCCACCGTGAAGACGGCATCCTAGAGGGGGCTGAGTCGGGGGGCTCTTACCTGCCTGCTGCACCAGGAGCACGGCCGCCAGAGCCAACACCAGCGTCCGGCACGTGCTCAGGGCACCCATCCTGGGGACTGGCACAGGTGGGGGGCGCGGACGGGCAGGGAGGGAGCTGGGCCGGGTGCTTGCTCCCCTGGGGGCCCCAGCTTATGTAGCAGGGAGTGTTGGCCCCAAGCCAGGCCAGGCCACGCAGGGCACCCTGCTCTTTCCCGCGCCAGCCACGTGTGTTTGCTCTCGGGGAGGGGCTGTGGCAGGGGAGAGGCCTGGATCAGGAAGGATTTGCAGCTCTGTGCCCTGAGGCCCAGGACGCCCCCACCCCCAGCAGCTTCTGAGAATCGGAAGGGAGAGGAGAAGGGCCCGTCCCGCTTGGCACCTTCCTAGATGGCAAAGCTGCTGGAGGGCAGGGCTGGCCTTGGGCACAGGGTCCCTGGAAACAGTGGTCAGCCAGCCTGTCTCACACTCAGCCCCACTCCGCTCCACTGGGAGGGAACCCCAGCCTCTGGGCAGCTCCCCCAGCCACTCACCATGGGTGCCTGAGGCCCGGGGAGGGCCCACGAGGCTGGAGCTCCTCTCCGGCCACTGCTTAGCCAGCGGGAAGGCCAGGAGGCTCCTGCTCAGCTCAGGCGTGCACGTGGCCAGGATGCTCAGGCTGGGTGGCTTGTGGGGGTCCCTGGAGGAGGCCCCATTTCTGGAGATCCCAGCCCAGCTGACCAGAACCCCTTGAAGACCATGGGAGGTCTCTGGGCTCATCTGTTTCCAGGTTCATGTTCAAGGGGAAACTGAGGCCCAGAGTGTCCCCTGGCCATGCACATCGGGAGTCAGCCGTGCTTGTCCAATGCCAGCCCTGGTCCAGCCAGGCCAGAGGCTCCAGCCCTGAGTCCCATTTGGCCTCCACCTCACTCTGGGCCCCTCATTAACCTTGGCAGGGTTGAGGAAGCAGCGGCTCCTGGAGGTCCTGGACCTGCCCGGTGTCCTCAGCCTGCCCCAGGTGGGAGCCTCGGAAGCCTAGCACCTCACACTGGGGCTGGGTGGGCTTCCCGGGGGCCACGTGGTAAACCTCCCCGACCAACGTCATCTACAGGGCAGACAGTGTCATCTACAGGACACTCCGTCCGCGCTGCAAACACCTCCTGCAAACGCCTCCTGCCCGTGTGCCCTGCACTTGAGACGCTCCCACCCTCTGGCTCCCTGGCCACCAGCGTCCTGAACGCTCCGTGACATGGACCCTAGGTTTCCGGGAAGCACCAGGTCGGGTGGTGTGACCTCGTCCGACCCCACGGGGACCCTAGGTTGGCCTCCAGGTCTGTTGTTTTGTTTGCGTAACAGTCCCCGCCACGGGGGTCCTGCGCCAGCTCCCCCGCGTTTGTCTTTCTGAAGTTAAATTCTTAGAGGTGGAATTTCTGGGGCAAGAGGAAAGCCCATCTTCAAAGCTTCTGACCTGCCTCACGCTCAGTAGGACGGCGGGGATCCAGAAACACAGGAAGTAAGAAGTGTTGGCAGAGACGTGGAGACCCGGAGCCCTGTGCCCTGCCGGTGGGGGTGACCAGCACCTCCACTCTGGGTCTGTCCCCGGAAGAACTGAAGGCGGGTCATAAGGGACATTTGCACCCCCATGTTCACAGCAGCATCACTGACAAAGGGCAGAAGCTGCTCATGTGTCCTGGATGGAGGACTGGGCCAGCGTCGTGAGGCCGATCTGTGCAGTGGAATAGAGTTCAGCCGTGAAAAAGAGAGGCTGGCCCAGGCTGCTCCATGAGGGAAGCTGGGGTCGCTGTGCCCAGTGAGGTAGGTGGACACAGAGGACAAAGGCAGAAGGGGCCGCTCGTGTGCTGCCCCTGGAGTCATGAAACCCACAGAAACGGAGCATGGACCGTGGGCGCCAGGGGCTGGCAGAGGGGATGGGGAGCTGGTGTTTCATGGGGACAGGGTTTCAGCTTGGGAAGATGAGAACGTTCTGGAAACGGAGGGCGGAGACACCTGCACAGCAACGTGAATGGACCTGGCCCATTTTGCCATCTGTCACCCCCTTATGGCTGAGGCCCCCAGGCGACTCCTCAGAGCGCAAGGCCTGTGGCGGAAGCTGGGACCTGCCTTCTCCCTTTGTGGCGGTTTCTTTAACTCAGGGCACACCTTGGTCTTCTGCCTGGCCCTGTACCTGGGCTGGAGGAGGGTCTCCCAGATCTCAGCACAGTGCAGACCCCTGCTCCCCACTCACTTCCGGGACTCCGGAGCCTGTGCTCCCCCTACCCCACCGACATCAATTCCAAAGCTGAAGTTTCCAAGGTCTCTGTGGTCTTCAAGCTCTCTTTCATATCCAGGCCGGGAGTCCCTGCTGCAGCACAGCAGGAGGGGTGGGAGGGAATGCCTGGGCCAGTGGGCCTTGAGGATGGTCTGGAGGGTGGGCCAGAGCCCCCACCCCTGGTTCATGACTGTGACTGCGCCCAGGCCCCAGCCAGAGCCCTCTCCCTGGCCTACCTGCCTGCTCCAGGCCAGGCTGGGCAAATGGGGGGCTCCCTGACGCTGTGGTGCCTTGTCCCTCGCACCCAGGGGGAGGGGTGTGCCTGCTGCCTGGGCCTCTACTGCAGACGTCCCCACGACACACCCACCTGGGTCTCCCACCTTGGCCACTAGCCCTCGTGGCCTCCCCACTCCGTGCCCGCGGCTCCAGCTCACAAGCTGATGCCCACCTGGGTGCTGGGGCCAAGCCTGGGGTCTCCCCTGCTGGCCCCTACTACCTGTCCCCTGCCCTCCCTGACCACGGCCAGTGCCTGCGGCATTCATGGGGGCTGGCGGCCCACTGGGGAGCAGTCCCCTCACCCCCAGCTCCAGCATGCCGGGCACCTCTGCATCAGCGAGATAGCGTTTTCTCCGTGGCAGAGCTGGGACCCTCAGCAGCTCCCCTGTCCCAGCTCAGTGCCTGTGGTCCAACCCTCCCCGCCTCCACCCTGGAAGAGCCTCGCCCGCCTGTGGCCACTGGCACGCAGTGACACCAAACAAGTGGGGGCCCTGACTCTGTCTTCGTCCCTCCCACTAGGCACCTCCCCGGGCAGTGCCTCCCACTAGGCTGTCCTCCCTTGGGGACTGGGCTGGGTCCGGGGCAGGGGTCCGAGGTGGACGTCAAGGCCACAGCTATTGAGACATCCCGGATGCGGCCCCGGGAGTCCGGCCTGTTTGCTCAGTGTGTTTGAAGAGTTTGCGTCTTCACAGTTGAAGGCGCTGAAAACAGGAGATAAAGGAAGGAAAGGGACGCAGCCGGTTCCTGCCGGGAAGGGGGGCCGGGCACAGCCTCCTGGAGCGCAGAGGAGCCTCCCGCCTCGGACGTGCCAAGAACCTGCCCTGCGGCTCTGACGGGGTCTGAGCCAGGACCAGCCCTGGGCGGGTCACTGTCCATCATCTGGCCAGGGGGTAGTGGGGACAAAGGGGCGGCCTGGGTGACACGGAACCCAAGGGGGATTAATCCCGCCATGAATGAGGACCCGCCTGGGACCCCACAGACCCCTCCAGAGGCCGTCCAGGCACCAGTGGTCAGAGCCACCATCTGCTCTCACCAGCTGTCCCAAGCCCAGCCCCTCAGCCCTGGGGGGCCACCTGGGGGGCTTGGCCGCCGCAAAGAGTCGTCCCTGGGGCTGGGTCCCCATGTGGCTCAGCCTTCCTCTCCCCCAACCACAGCGATGCAGGTTTGAGCTGGGCCCTAGCGTCCATCAGCTCCCAGGCACTGAGCCAGACCCTAGGGTCCGTCAGCTCCCAGGCACTGAGCCGGGCCCCAGCTCCACGCTGGACACCTGGGGTGTCAGGCACAGTCCAGGGGGTCACAAAGCAGGGATGGACTCTTGGTCTGCTCAGAGCCAGGCCCCAGGCTGTGCTGGGGACAGGGGGTGGTGGCTGTGTGGGACTCTCCACCTCGGCAGCCTCCTGCTCCCTGGCACGGGGGCCTCCCCCGGCTCCTGGCCACACCCACGCTCCTGGGGGCGCACCTGCTGATAGGCCGAGGGTCCCAGTGTGTTCCAGGCCTCGGGGCCCCTGGCGGGTGACGGGCTGCTTGCTCCTGGGTGTTGGGATGGCCAGGCCCCTGTCCCCTGGCCCAGTACACCTGAGGAGGTGTCCAGCAAAGCCCAGGGGTCTCAGAACCAGTGCCTGGTGTCCAGAAGCAGCAGGTGGGGGCACATTAGGTCTTCACGGCCCTCAAACCCTGGCCCACTGAGCGACAGGCACAACTGGGGGCGCCGAATCACCTGGCAGGAAGTGAAGCTGCGGGATGGCAGGACCTGGACTTCCCAGTGCCCTGAGCTGCCCCTGCTCTAAGGATGCCCGGCACAGGGGCTGCAAGACACGGAGACCCCCCCAGGACGGCCCCTGCCCTGTGTGAAGGCCTTGGCTCCCCCACCACCTGTCTCTGGTTTCTCCTGGTCTTTGCACAGACCCCCTTCTCTGCCTGTCTCCCCACCCGCTTCATTCCTGCCAGTTCCGAGGAGCCCCAGCTGGGTCCTGGTGCTGCCCTGGGCAGTGGGATTTGACAAGGACTAGAACAGAGTCCCCCCCCACTTTGAGGCTTCCAGTAGCTTGGCCTTTGCAGCAGCAGCACCAGCTTCCAAGGAAAGAGAGAGGATGGTCCTCTGGGTGGGGTGGGGGGGATGACGGCTGAGCTGCAAACCAGGGAACAGCAGGTGCAGAGACCCCGGGGCAGGGATGGACTCGGCCCCCTGGAGGGTCCACATGCACCTGGTGTGGCTGGGACACAGGGGGCTGAGAGGAGCCAGAGGTGAGGGCAGGGTCAGGTGTGGGGAGGAGCCTGGGGGCGTGGGGCGAATTGATTGGATCATTTAAAGCAGGAAAGCTATAGGGCATTTTTCTAAAACAGTGGTGAAATGTATGTGACTTAACATTGATCATTTTAGCCTTGTTTGTTTGTTTGTTTGTTTATTTATTTATTGTAGAGACGAGGTCTCACACTGTTGCCCAGGCTGTCATGAACTTCCAGCCTCAAGCGATCCTCCCACGTCAGCCTCCCAAAGTGCTGGGATGACAGGAGTCAGCCACCGTGCTGCCCATTTTGCCATTTTTAAGTGAATATAGGAGCATTAAGTCCACTTACATTGTCGTCCAACCATCCCCACCACCCACCCTCAGAGCTTTCCCATAGTCCTGCACTGAAACTCTGTCCCCATGAAACACCAGCTCCCACTCCCCGCCCCGAGCCCCACGCATCCACCAGCCTCACCTCTCTGTAAGTTTGGTCCTCTAGAGGACCTCTTTTAAATGGACTCACACAAGACCCGTTCTGGCGTGACTGGCTACAGAGCACGACGTCCTCAAGCCTTGTCCGTGTCATTGTCTGTGTCCAGGTCTCCTTCCTTGTTGAAGGCAGAGTCATTTTCCACTGCGTGAATGGGCCCTGCTGGGTTCATCGATTCACCCGTCGATGGACCCTCGGGTTGCTTCTGCCTTTGGCTTTGTGAATAAAGCTGCAATGGACATTGCAATGTGCCCAGGAATCCGAGTCCCTGTTTCCAGTTCCTCAGGTAGGAGTCCCTCTGGCTGGGAGTGGAATGGCTGGGTCACACGGTCAGTCTATGTTTGGCTTTCTGAGCAGCTGCTGGACTGCCCCACAGCGGCTGTGCCATTTTACGCTCCCGCCAGCCGTGCACAGCGGTTCCAATTTCTCTATATCTTCACCAACACTTGTTATCTTTTAAAAAAAAAATCACCACCTGATATTTCCATGTGGTCTAGATTTGCACATCCCTAATAATTAGTGATGTCGAGTGTCTTTGTATGTGCCTATGGGCCATTTGTACATTTCCTCTGGAAAAAATATCCATTCAGGCCGGGCGCGGTGGCTCACGCCTGTAATCCCAGCACTTTGGGAGGCTGAGGCCAGTGGATCACCTGAGCTCAGGAGTTCGAGACCACCCTGGGCAACATGGTGAAACCCCATCTCTACTAAAATACAAAAAATTAGCCAGGCTTAGTGGCAGGTGCCTGTAGTCCCAATTACTCGGGAGACTGAGGCAGGAGAATCACTTGAGTCCAGGAGGTGGAGGTTGCAGTGAACCAAGATTGTGCCACTGCACTCCAGCCTGGGTAGCCGAGTGAAACTCTGTCTCAAAAAAAAAAAAAAAAGAAAAGAAAAAGAAAAGAAAAGAAAATCAATTGATCATATATGCCAAGGGTTATTCCTGGCTCTCTGTTCCAGTCCATTGGTCCATATATCTGTCCTTACGCCAGTACAGGGACTACTGTGGCGTTGTTATGCGTTTTAAACATAAGAAGTATGAGTCCTCCAATTTTGTTCTTTTGAAAGACTATTTTGGCTCTTCAGGGTCCCTTGAGATTCTATACAAAGTTTAGCATGGATTTTTTTATTTCTACAAAAGTACCATGAGAATTTTGATAAGGATTGCATGGAATCTGTACTACCTTTGGGTAGTGCTGTTACCTTATCAATATTGTCTTCAAATCCATGAACACAGGATGGCTTTCCACTTTATGTCTTTAAATAATTTTTTCAACAATGTTCTGTAGTTTTCAGTGTGCGGATGTTTTGCCTCTTTGGTTATGTTTATTTCCTAAGCATTTTATTCTTTTTGATGCTATGTAAATGGAACTGTTTTTCTTTTTTTCTTTTTTTTCTTTTTTTTTTTTTTTGAGACGGAGTCTCGCTCTGTCACCCAGGCTGGAGTGCAGTGCCTGGATCTCAGCTCACTGCAAGCTCCTCCTCTCGGGTTCCCACCATTCTCCTGCCTCAGCCTCCTGAGTAGCTGGGACTACAGGCGCCCGCCACCTCGCCTGGCTAGTTTTTTGTATTTTTTAGTAGAGACGGGGTTTCACCGTGTTAACCAAGATGGTCTCGATCTCCTGACCTCGTGATCCGCCCATCTCGGCCTCCCAAAGTGGGAACTGTTTTTCTTAATATCCTTTTCCCAATGTTCATGGCTAGTGTATAGCAATTGCTGAATGCTTTAATCAGCTTGAATAGTTTTGGGGTGGAATTTTGGGGGATTTCTATATATAATATTATGTCATCTGTGAACATAGTAATGTTGCATCATCCTTACCAATTTTAGTTTCTGTTATTTCTCTTTCTTGCCTTATTGCCCTGGCTAGAACAATGTTGAATAACACTATGTTGAATGCAAATGGTGAACACAAGCCTTGGTGTCTTTTTCCCAATTTTAGAGGAAAAGTTTTCAGTCTTTCATTGTTGAATATGGGATTGGCTGTGGGCTTTTTACATATGGCCTTTATTATGTTGAAGTAGTTTCCTCCTATTTCTACTTGGTTGTTTTGTCTGGGTTTGGTTTATTTTTAACCATGAAATGGTGTTGAATTTTGGCAAATGCTTTCTCTGCATCAATTGAAATGATCATGGGTTTTTTCCCCTTCATTCTATTAACGTGGTGTATTTCAATGGTTGCTTTTCGTATCTCGAACCATCCTTGCAGTCCAGGAACAAAGCCCATTTGATCATGGCATAGAATCCTCTTAAAAAGTTCCTGAATTGAGTTTGCTAGTATTTTGCTGAGGATTTTTTTCATCAATGTTTTTAAGGGATATTGGTCTTTAGTTTTCTTTGTTTTGTCTTTCTCTGCTTTGGTATCATTGTAGTGCTAGCTTCATAGAATGACTTAGGAAGTTGATATGGGTGCTGTTCTCAGGACAGCGGATAAATCTCAAGGGATCTGGTGGTTTTATAAAGGGCAGTTCCCCTGCACACACTCTCTCCCCAGCTGCCATATGAGATGTGCTTCTGCTCCTTCTTTGCCTTCTACCATGATTGTGAGGCCTCCCCAGCCATGTGGAACTGTGAGTCCATTAAACCTCTTTTTCTTTATACATTACTCAGTCGTGGGTATTTCTTTCGCAGTATGAAAATGAACTAATACAAAAGTGTTGCCCTTTTTTCCTCCAATCTTATGGAAGAATTTGATACATATCAGTGTTAATTCTTCTTTAAATGTCTGTTAGAATTAACCAGTAAAGCCATCAGGTCCTGTGATTTTCTGTGTTAGGAGGGTTTTGATTACTGACTTAACTTCCTTTTCTACATCTACTCAGTTTGCCTATTTCTTTATGAGGCAGTTTTGCTAGGATAGAGTGCTTTTGAGGAATTTGCCTATTTCTTCTAAGTTATCAAATTTGTTGGCAGATAATCATTCATAGCATTCTCTTATAATCATTTTTGTTCCTGTAAAAATTTGTAGTAGTATCCTTTTCATTTCTGATTTTAGCAGTTTGAATCTTCCCTTTTTTTCTTAGCCAATCTAGCTAAAAGTTTGTCAATTTCATTGATCTTTTTAAAGAACCAACTTTTGGTTTCATTGAAGGCTTTTTTTTTTCCTATTATTTTTTTAAATTCCTTATTTTATTTATGTCTACTCTAACCTTTATTATGTCCTCCCTTTTGGTAGCTTTGGGTTTAGTTTTCTCTTCTTTTTCTAGTTCCTTAAGGTGTACAATTAGGTTATCGATTTAAGGTATTTCTTCTTTTTTGATTTAGTTACTTCTAGCTATACATTTCCCCCTCATTGCTGCCTTTGTGTGTCTTATATGTTTGGATACGTTGTGGTTTTGTTTTCATTCAAGCTTTAAGAATGCCTAATATCTTTGGTGATTTCTTCTTTGACCTGTTTGTTATTTAAGGGTGTGATATTCAATTTCCTCATATTTGTACATTTTAGTTTTTCTTTTATTTTTTATTTTTAGCTTCATTCCTTTGCATAATACTTTGTGTGATTTCAATCTTTTAAAATTTATTAAGACTTGTTTTGGATCCTCTCATATAGTTTATCCTGAAGAATGTTTCGTATGCACTTGGAAGAAAACGTGTCTTCTGCCGTTGGTAGGTGAAGTGTTCTGTGCATGTACATTATGTCTAATTGGTCTCTAGTGTTGTCCAAGTCCTCTGTTTCCTTATTGATCTGTCTGGTTGTTGTATTGATTATTGAAAGTGTGGTACTGAAGTCTTCAGCTATTTGTTGTAGAACTATTTATTTCTCCCTTCATTCTGTCAATGTTTGCTTCGTATATCTTGAGGCCCTGTTGTTTGGTTCATATATATTTATAGTTGTTATATCTTCTTGTTGAATTGACTTTTTTTTTTTTTTTTTTTTTGAGACAGAGTCTCACTCTGTTGCCCAGGCTGGAGTGCAGTGGCATGATCTTGGTTCACTACAACCTCTGCCTCCTGGGTTCATGCAATTCTCATGCCTCAGCCTCCTGAGTAGCTGGGATTACAGGTGTGCACCACCATACCTGACTAATGTTTGTATTTTTATTAGAGATGGAGTTTCACCACGTTGGCCAGACTAGTCTTGAACTCCCAACCTCAGATGATCTGCCCACCTCCACCTCCCAAAGTACCAAAATTGCCTCTTTTATCAATATATAATGTCTTTCTTTGTCTCTTGTAAATTTTTTTTTTTTTAAGATGGAGTTTCACTCCTGTTGCCCAGGCTGAAGTGCAGTGGTGTGATCTCGGCTCACTGCAACTTCCATCTCCTGGGTTCAAGCAATTCTCCCTGCTTCAGCCTCCCAAGTAACTGGGATTACAGGTGCCTGACACCATACCTGGCTAATTTTTGTATTTTTAGTAGAGACAGAGTTTCGCCATGTTGGACAGGCTGGTCTCAAACTCCTGACCTCAGGTGATCCACCTGCCTCGGCCCCCCACAGTGCTGGGATTATGACAGGCATGAGTCACTGTGCCCAGTCTTGTAAACTTTCTAAAATATAAATAGTTTTGTCTTACAGCATAGCCACCCCAGCTCTCTTCTGATTATTATTTGCATTAAATATCTTTTTCCATCCTTTCACTTTCAACATATTTGTATCTTTAGTTCTAAAGTGACTCTGCTGTGGACAGCATATGGCTAGATCATGACTTTTTTGTTTTGTTTTGTTTGAGACAGCAGAGTCTCACTCTGTCACCCAGGCTGCAGTGCAGTGGCAATCTCGGCTCACTGCAAGCTCCACCTCCCAGGTTTACACCTTTCTCCTGCCTCAGCCTCCCAAGTAGCTGGGACTACAGGAACCCGCCACCATGCCTGTCTAATTTTTTTTTTTTTTTTTTAGTAGAGACAGGGTTTCACCATGTTAGCCAGGATGGTCTCGATCTCCTGACCTCGTGATCCACCTACCTCGGCCTCCCAAAGTGCTGGGATTACAGGTGTGAGCCACCATGCCCAGCCAATCATGGTTTTTTAAAAATTGATTCTAACCAGTCTCTGCATTTTAAGGGGGAAAGTCTCTGTCTATTTGCATTTAAAGTAATTGCTGATAAGGATGCACTTACCACTACCATTTTACTATTTTTTTATATGTCTTCTAATTTTTTTGTTTCTCATTGTCTCCATCACTGCCTTCTTTTGTGTTCAGTTGATTTTTTGGGGTGACAAATTTTTATTCCCTTCTCATTTCCTTTTGTGTATATTCTATAGCATTTTCTTTGTGGTTACCCTGGGGATGACATACAACATTCTAAAGTCATAACGATCTAGTTTGAATTGATACCAACATAACTTTAATTGCACACAAAACCCTCCTTCTACACAGCTCCACTCCCTCCCTTTATGTCATTGATGTCACAAATTACATCTTTATACCTGTGTAGTCGATAACATAGATTTATAGTTATTTTTATGCATTTGCCTTTTATATCCTGTAGAAAAGAAGAAGTGAAGTAAAATCAAATTTACAGTAATACTGGATTTTTATATTTGTCCATGTATGTAGTTTCACTGAAGATCTATTTCTTTTTACAGCTTTGAGTTACTGTCTAGTGTCCTTTTATTTATGTAGCATTTCTTGCAGGGCTTGGCTAGTGGCAACAAATCCCTTACCTTTTGTTTATCTAGTAATGTCCTAATCTCACCCTAAGTTTTGAAAGATAGTTTTGCCAGATATAGAATTCTTGGTTGACAGCATTGTTGTTGTTTTTTAATTTCAGCACTTTAAATATTATCGTCCACTACCTTGTTGGCCTTTAAGGTTTCTGATGGTAACTATGCTGCCAGTCTCCCTGAAGATCCCTTGACTGTGACAAGTAACATCTCTTGTTGCTTTTGAGATTCTTTCTTTGCTTTTGTCTTTCAACTGTTGGATTATAATGTGTCTCAGTGTGGATCTCTTTGAGTTTATCCTACTTGGAGTTTCTTGAACTCCTTGGATTTGTAGATTCATGTTTTTCATCAATTTTAGGAAGTTTTTGGCCATTTTTGTTCCTTTGAATTTTTTTGAGTTTCTTTGAATAATTTCCCCCTTTCTCTCCTCCTGTAAGACCTACTTGGTTGTCAACAACTACCTTAGACTCTGTTTACTTTTCTTCAATCTTTTTTTCTTTCTGCTCCTCAGACTTGACCATTTCAATTGCCCTGTCTTCAAGTTTGGCTGAGCCTTTCTTATGACTGCTCAAGTATGTCGTTGAGCCCCTCTAGCGATTTTTACTCATTTCAGTTATTATAATTTCCAAGTACAGAATATCTGTTTGGTTCTTCTTAAAAATGATTTCTGTCTCTTTGTGGGTATTATCTTTAGGCACAGGCATTGTTTTACTGACCTCCTTTGGTTCTTTGTCCATCTTTTGCTTTAGCTCTTTCAGCAACTTAAGACAGTTGCTTTAAAATCATTGGCTAGTAAGACTGATGTCTGAATTTACCCAGGGATAACTTCTCCCAGTTTATTTTGTTTCTTTGAATGGGCTGTATTGTTTCTTTGTAAGTCTTGTGATTTTTGTTGTTGTTGTTGAAAATTGGGGATTTAACTATTATAATGTGGTAACTCTGGAAATCAGATTTCCCCCTTTTTCTAGTGTTGGCTGGGTTTTTGTGTCTTCTTTTTTTTTTTTTTTTTTTTATTACTGAAGCCTGTAGTGATCCATTTGAGATGTTTTTAAGTGAATTTTGCAAAGGCTATTTCTTGATTTTTTTTTTTTGACAGAGTCTTGCTCTGTTGTCCAGGCTGGAGTGCAACGGCACGCTCACTGCAACCTCTGCCTCCTAAGTTCAAGCAATTATCCTGCTTCAGCCTCCCAAGTATCTGGGATTATAGGCACCCACCACCACGCCTGACTACTTTTTTGTATTTTTAGTAGAGGTGGGTTTCGCTACGTTGGTCAGGCTGGTCTTGAGCTGCAAACCTCAGGGGATCCGCCTGCCTCAGCCTCCCACAGTTCTGGGACTACAGGCATGAGCCACCGTGCCTGGCTGGAAAAGACTGTTTCTTGTCATGTGTGATCACAAAGTCTCTGTTCCTTAGCTTGTGTTCAGCTGAGGTTTTGACAGAGATTTCCTTGAATGCCCTGAGCTCTCCCAGTTTTTGGAGAGAAAGACTAAGAAAAGTGGAAGGAATTAGAGTCATTGATGGATATTGACACTAATTAAGGCACAGCAGCCAGGGAGGAATGAATAACTACGTGGTCCTGAAGCATCTCCCACAAGACACTCCTTAGCTCCAAGAGAGGAGATGACAACTTTCTGCCGAGACCAGCTCGGTCAGTGAGACCCTAACCCAGCGGCGCTAAAGGAGTTAAAGACACACACACAGAAATATAGAGGTGTGGAGTGGGAAATCGGGGGTCTCACAGCCTTCAGAGCTGAGAACCTCAAACAGAGATTTACCCACATATTTATTAACAGCAAGCCGGTCATTAGCATTGTTTCTATAGATACTAGATTAACTAAAAGTATCCCTTATGGGAAATGAAGGGATGGGCCAAAATAGAGGGAGGGTTGGGCTAGTTATCTGCAGCAGGAGCATGTCCTTAAGGCACAGATCGCTCATGCTGTTGTTTGTGGTTTAAGGCTGAGGCAGGAGAATGGCGTGAACCCGGGAGGCGGAGCTTGCAGTGAGTGGAGATCGCGCCACCGCACTCCAGCCTGGGCGACAGAGCGAGACTCCGTCTCAAAAAACAAAAAAAAAACAAGAATGCCTTTAAGCGGTTTTCCACCCTGGGTGGGCCAGGTGTTCCTTGCCCTCATTCCGGTAAACCCACAACCTTCCAGCGTGGGTGTCATGGCCATCACGAACATGTCACAGTGCTGCAGAGATTTTGTTTATGGCCAGTTTTGGGGCCAGTTTATGGCCAGATTTGGGGGGGCCTGTTCCCAACAACTTTCTAGTGGAGAAAACTGGCAGACACCCCTGAACCAAGTGATGAAGGCTGGCGTCCCAGTGCTGGGTCCAGCCGACATCACATCCTCTGGAGACACATACAGCTTCCCCGTGGTGACCCTGCCAGGGTACAGCCCAGCCGGAGCACGAGCAAACCTCAGACAGACTTAGGGGTGCCACGCAACATAACCAGCCTGTGCTCCTCAAAAGACCACGGTCAAGAAACAGAAAAGCTGAGGACAGGTTCCAGATACAAGGAGACTGAAAAGCAGGCAATGGTGGGACAGGTGGTCCTGCGCCAAATCCTGGGGTGGGAAAGTTGAGAGCTGTGATGGACGTGGGCAGGACAGCAGAGGGGTCTGCCTCTGGGCTGTGATGTCACGTCACTGACCCATCTGGGTGCGACCTCTGCTGTTTCTGGGAGACATGTCTGCATATATAAGGGTAAAGGGACATGCTTCTCAAACTCAAGAGGTTCAGAAAAATATGTAGCTACAGAGAGCAAATAGCAAAGTCCTTGGAACAAAATGCAAGCCCCAGAGCCTGGGGAAGGGCATGGAGGAGGTCTCTGCTCCACTCATTCAACTTACCTGTGAGTTCAGAACCACAGCGAAGGAGGACTTTCCCCAGAGGCATAATGCTGCCAGAGCAGGTCCTCTGCAGTAGCCCAGTGGGGCCTGGAATGCAGGGGTGCAGTAGTGAAGGGGGACAAAAGGGCAAAGGGAGAAGTAGAGGGCACACGTGCAGGAGGAGGAGGAGGGGGACACGGCAGAGCCAGCCTGAGCAGGCAACAGGGATGCAAGGGGCAGGCACGCCATGGCCAGATGCTAAGGCCAGTGTTGGGAGGGGTCCTGGCCCCTGCACTGTGGGTGCTTCGTGGCTCCCTAGCCCTGAGAGTCTCCTGGGGAAGCGACACCCCCATGCAGGGCCAGAGTCTTGGGGTGGCTCGCAGTGGCAGGCAGGCGTGGCCTCAGCGTGGCGGGCAGGCGAGGATGCGGGCAGGTGTGGACAGAGGACAAGGCAGAGGCAGGCCCCTTGGCCGCGTTTGCTCAGGATTAAGACAACTGGAGTCAGAGCAAACAGGAGTGGGGTGCACGTTGTCCTGGTTCCCTGCCAAGTGTCCGCAGCAAACAGGCCCTCCCTTCCCTCCAGGAACCCCGATGTTGACTTAGAGCCTACGGGGTTGGCAGAGGGGCCAGCATGGCCCCGTGTGGCCAACGCCACCTTCCCCAGTGGCCCGGTGCTGGGTGAGGCACCTGATACCAAGGCCAGCACTCACACCCAAGCCCTACAGGCTCCTGCTACCGCTGGCTCCTGCCCCACCTGGCCCCAGGGCCCCTGCAGGAACTGGGAGAGGGAGATCCAGGCCCAGCCCAAGGGACTCACCGTGGTCCTGGCTCTGGCGCTGGGATGGGGCAGGCCGAGCAGCAGAGGAGCAGCCTACCTGCGGGGCCCGACCCTCATGGGACACAGGCCCAGGCGTGATCCCTGCCCCTTGCACCTTCGGGCCCTGCCGCCCTGTCTGTGCACTCAGCCTCACCAGGGCCCTGCCTGCCCTACATCTGGGATGCAGGTGATGTTCCAACAGCCTGTGTGGTCTGAGCAGATGGCGGCGAACGTGCCCACACCCCTGTGGGGTACAGAGTCTGAGCTGCTCCAAGGACAGTGGTTAGTGAACTCTGAACTCTGACCTACGACCCCATTCAGAGGTCAGAGTGGTCAGAGAGCCTCAAGGGGCACGATGAGGACTTGTTTGTGGCGGGGGGCTTGGCGGTCTGACCAAGGCCTCATGCCCGGCTCTGCCCAGCTGTGGGGACACGAGGGGCAGACTCGCTCATGGCCGGCCTGAGGCCTTGGCAGAGCTTGGGTGAGAGCAGCTGCCAGGCCCCTTTCTCAGAACTTAAGGTCACTCAGCACCGACCCTTTATCACCAGGAGGATGGTGGGACTGGCTTGGGGTTGGCAGGGGCATTGCCCTGAAGTTACTGAGCCTCTGGATGGACAGGCTTCTGCCCAGCTGAGCAGACCCACCCTCTGCTTCCAGGGTAGGGGCGAAGCCCCAGGCCCAGCTCTTAGCAGGGATGAAGGAGGCATTTCCAAGCCTCTGTGTGTCCACGTCCATATGTCCGCATGTCCGCCCAGGGCCTTGCAGCTCTGTCCGTGCAGCATCACGTAGGCAAACAGGAGCCACCGCACGATTCTCCAGAAGCAGAGTCTGCAAACCAGCCCGGCCGGCGCTGCTGTGGAGACCCAAGTGTGGGGCGGGGGACATGGCCCTGGGGACAGCTGAGACACCCCGGGCGAGGAGGCTGGTCTCAGTGGAGCTACCAGTGGCTTCCTGAGCTGGGCACAGGTGCGCAGGTCCACGGCAGGGGAGTGGGGTGCCAGGAGCAAGGCCATCGTGCGTCTTGGCTCTGGGGACCTAAGGCACATCCTGCCAGCAGGGTGTGGCCTGGTGACCTCCTTGCCCCCAGGGGCTTCTTCTGGGACCCTGTGAACTGGAGCCGGCCTGCCAGGGTCCCTCCCGGCAGGACGTGGGTTCTCGGTTTTCCCTCAATTCTGAACCACCCTTTTGTGGGAGGGTGGAAGCTTGAGAGCCACTGGCTGGGGACATCGGCTTGGGGTCCCTTCCCCGGCACCCTCCTGCCGGCCCCTGCCCAGGCAGCCTCTGCTTGGCCTCTGAGGCCCCCCGGGTGGGTGCTGGGCGAGGCAGGGTCCTGAGCCCCGGGGCCTGCAGGGGTGGTTCTTCAGGGCTGGGCCCCCTTCTGGGCAGGACGGTCAGAGGAGCAGCCCCCAACCCTGCCCGGGTGGGAATGAGCCTCTGGCTCAGCCCAGCCAGGGAGGAGCCAGTGGGCGCTGGCCTGGGACGGGTCTGGATGGTTTGGGGTGCAGGACCTCTGCCTCTGGTTTGGTAAGCACTGCCCTCGGGGCCCCTGCAGGGTCTGGGACTAGGGTGGCATGTGGTGGGTCGTGAGCAGGGCGAGCTCCCGGAGGTGACAGAGCCGCCCCCACCATTGGCAGGGGCCCAGCCAGGAGCCTCTGAGTCCCCCAGGCCCCACAGCTCAGCTGGCTCAGTCTTCATTGTCTACCTTCATCTGGTGAGGGCAGGGCCAGCACAGGAGCCCCCACCCCACAGTCCCCACTAAGGGCCCGAGGCTGGGGGGGTCCCAGGGGTGGGCTCCGAGGGCTGAGGAGCCCCACATTTGGAGAAGTGGGCGGGCTGGGCAGGGATGGTTGTGCGAGGCAGGGAGTGGGGTGAGTGCCGTGAGGGGTGCATGCCACCTTCGGGTAAACAGTCCGGACGACGATGGGCGGATGAGAGCAGAGAGTGCAGCACCGGCGCGTCCTTCCCACAGGGCCCGTGTCGAGGCCGCCGGACACACCGCAGCCTCCCAGCCACGCAGTCCCGCCTGCAGGCATCTTCTTTCGGACCCGGACTTGCGGCTCTCCACGTCCTCGGGCTGCCGTGTCGACGCCTCCCAGAACCTCAGTCATAAAACTGTCTCTCCAGGGCCCAGGACGCACATGCTCTCTCACGGTCACCTCTGACGTTTTATTTTTTATTCTATTCTGTAAAAATGCAGCCGCCTGGATGTGACCTCCGGCTGGGTTTTATGAGCGTTCAGAAAGCCCCAGGGTGAGTGAGAGGCAGCAGGATTTGAGGCAGACCTCGAGGTGCCTCTGCTGGGACCTCCAAAGCCCCCCGCACTCGGCCTGGCCTGGCCACCTTTCCATCCGCCCCTGCTGGCCCACCTTGGTCCAGCCACCGTGGCCGGGGGCTCCCTCGCAGCCCCGCGCCCAGCGGGACTGTCTGTCCTGTCATCCCCGGCCCCACACGCACCCCGGGCTCCCGCAGGCTCTGGTCATCACACCCACAGTTCTAGCCCCAATATCTTGAATTCTCCTTTTCTGCTTCATGTTGCCCTGTGGCTCCAGTGTGTGGTGCCTTCCACCAGGTAATCTCGTCTGCTCTGCTCACTGTGAGGGCCGGGCTCCATCCCTGGGCTCTGGGCGTGAACAATCAGCCCCCAAACCCTGCAGGCCTCCCGGCAGATGCTCAGGCGCCAACAGCCCTGCACACTGCTCCTGCAACACGATGAGGCCCCAGGGACACGGGCACCTCACCGGCCCCTCAGTGGGTCTCTTTGGCCTGCGTGGGCCGGTCCACGCAGCACGGCTGCCGGAAGCCACTGTGACCTGGGGGCAGGGGTGCTTTCCCTGCTATGGTTGCTGGCAAGCCCTCCTGGGTGGCAGGGCACTGCACTCTTTGCTCATCCCTTTCCAAATCCACCTGGATATTTGAGGACCTTTTTCACTCTGGGTAGATTCTACAATGAGTTTGCCAACTTCCTCTAAAGCTCTCACCAGCTGCCGTCAGCCTGGGGGAGCCACGCCTGTGTGTGCAACGCCCCTTCCCTCTCTGAGTCCTCCTCTGCATCCCTCCAGCCCGCTGCTGGAGACGTGAGTATTCACCGCGCAGCTTCAACACAGCCGGAGACGCGGTCGTTTTCCGGTGGTGGTCCAGCGTGTGGAAGAGCGGCGCTGACTTCGGGCCGCTCTAGCCAGGGCTCTGTGGGGCTGTCCCGTCGGCGCCCGCGGCTCCTCTGTTGGTTCAATTGGATTCTCTACATAGGGGGTTATCTCTTCTGCAGTCTTTTGTCCCCCACAAGGCTGCCCCTGGGTCAGACACATTCCGGGTCCTGCCTAGGGACATTCAGGCACACAGTCGGTGCCCGTCCTGAACTCAGGCACACCTGGGGGCAGGATGCGTGTCCAGCGTCCAGCAGGAGCTGTGCCCAGGTGCGTGGCCAGCCCCGGGGCAGCTGCTCTGCTTCTCCACGCTGGCCCCAGCCTCCTTAAAATCATCCTCAGGTCTCTCTGTTCCCAGGGCTTCAGCTGGCATCCCTGACACTGCAGCGTCCATCTCTCTGCGCCTGGGCCAGGCAGGTGCCCTGGATCTCTGGTTGCTCCAAGAAGCCACCCTGCTGCCCGGAGCTCAGAGCTGCTGCCTGGGATGCCCCAGGACGTGGCTGACCGCAGGGACCCACCCTGCTGCCCGGAGCTCAGAGCTGCTGCCTGGGACGCCCCAGGACGTGGCCGACTGCAGGGACCCACCCTGCTGCCCGGAGCTCAGAGCTGCTGCCTGGGATGCCCCAGGACATGGCCGACCACGGGTATCCGGCTCCCCAGGAGCCCTGGGTGCCGCCATGCTGGGGAGAGCTGGGAGGGGGCTGAGAGCACGGCCTACCCTCCGTGGTCACGGGCCCCTGAGCCCTGCCTCTCTGTCCATCTTGCTCCCCATGGCCGGGAGCCTCCCAGGTCCCCTCATCTGGGCAGAAGCCGGCCCCAGTATGGGCCCGGATATGGACCCCTGGATACATGGCGGGACACCACTTCTCCATCAGCCTGGGGGAAGTTTTGGCTCCTGGAGGGGGGCCCAGAGTCATGAGCATCCAGCCTTGACGTGACGCCTCCGCTGAGGCCATACTCCAGGTGGCCTCCTGGCACGGGAGCATGGGGGGCGGGGCAGGGGCCACCCAGGCCAGCCCTGGCCTCTTCCCGCTCACGTCCAGGAGTGGGGAACAAGGGCAGGCTGGCAGCTGCCAAGGTGTTGGGGCCACGCCCAGCTCTGTGGCTCTTTCCGGAATGGTGACTTGCATAACCAGGGCCAGGGGCTGTGGCGACCGGGGCGGGGGGTGCGGCAGGGAGGCGACTGCTCTCTCCCAGGGACCTGCTATCCGGTTACCTCCAGCCACTCTGTCGTGTTCCAGGCAGGGAGGGCCAGGCGGGAGGCCGTGGGGCCAAGCTAACCCCAGGAGGTGGAGGATTAGTCAGCAGTGCCCACCCCACCCTGAGAGGAATTGGCAGCTTTCTAGGATACCTGATCCACCCTGGGCACAGTGGTGCTGGTTAGGGTGCCCTGCAGCTGTGAGGTCAGGGGGTCAGCTGAGCGCTGGATCCCATGGTTCTTGGAGCGGGAGCTCCCGGGCTGTGCTTCCTGCCTGGCCGCCAAGGGGATACGGGTCGAGGCTGGGGAGCCCCCTCTACCCCACCTGCTCACCCCAGGAGTCAGGCTTGGAGGCAGCCCCACTGCCCAGCTGCCTGGGAGCACACACTGGGCCAGGGCAGGTGGGTAGCTGGGGAACTGGACCTGGGGGGTCCTGGGCACCCCAGCCCCGAGACCTGTCAGAGTAACCCCCAGATGTGAGCCGAGGCTGGAGCCCCGGAGGCCTCGCTGCCTGCCATTGGGTCAAAAATCCTGGTGCAGGGACTGGGCCGGCCTTGCCCTCCGACCTCCCAGTACCTGCAGACATGGCCCACGGGCAGGAGGGACTCTGGGACCGACCCGGCCTCTTCACAGGGCCAGGCACAAAGCGGTGCGAGGGGCCGCGGCCTTCTGGCCCAGCCCAAGCCCTTCAGGGCGCCATGTGCCTGTAAGCCATGAGGGGTGTCCTCAGCCTCCCAGGGCCATGGGCCAGCCTTGAGGGATGTGGGCCGAGTCCCGGGACCCCCTGGCTCTGCGGTGCCTGAAACCTGGGCCTGAGCGGGCAGGTGCCGGGGCCGACTGTGCTGCCACCTCGTGGCGACTGCAGGGAGCGCGACTGCACGCCTGAGAATGGAAGGTCGGTGGGTTCCCCAGACCCCACCCCGCTGCCGGGCCTGGAGCCTGAAACCGAGGCAGGGACAGGTTGGAGCAATGGGCGCGGCCGAAGTCCAAGAGGGCTGGGAAAAGCGCCTACCCAGACACGGACGCGAGGCCGGGCCCCTACGTCCACCTTGCTGATGGTGAACTCCCCTGCCAGCCCCTCAACCACTCCACACCACGCCCAGGGTACACAAGTCCCTGAGGCCCTCTCTGGCCCAGAGGGACACTGAGGCCACCTGAAGCCATGGGAGGCCCAGGGAGGACCCTGAGCCCCAGAAAGTCACCGCCTCCACTCTGGGCGCAGCTTCCCACCTACCTGTCCCACCATCAGGCGTGGAGGGCTCCAGACGTTCCTGAGCCTTCCTGTGTGGGCCACAGGCCTAGCCAGGGCTGACCACAGCCCTCCCTTTCTTTCCGCCGCCCTGTGCTGGCCCTGTCTAGGCAGTGGGCTCCCCAGCCCCGCTAGGCTCAGCCTGGGCTCTTCCAGACCCCTCTGCCCACTCCTGGGATGTGGAGCCAGTGCTGCCCGCTCTCCTGGCGCGGCTTTGTGGCCGAGGCAGGGCCCAGTCAGTGTCCTGGGGGATCTGCGGGCTCCCTGGAGCCCTCCAAGGAGAGACTGCTGGGCATCAGGAACATGGAGGCTCCGGGGAGCAGTGGCGGTGGTCAGAAAGAACTAAGAGACAGACAAGCTTCCAGGGCCCAGCCCACCCTCTGCAGAGCGTCCGGCACCCTCTGTGGGGTTGCTGACCTCCCGCTTGCCTGCAGATACACTCAGGAGTGCGCACACCCCAAGCTCAGCCCCAGGGATGGCACGTCTAGGAGCTGCGCAGAGATGGAACCCCCCATCCCAGAATGCCTCCATCAGCAGGGGCAGCCTACCCGTGTCAGAGGCCCTCGCCTGGGCCATGAGGTGCCCTGGATGCCCGGGCTGGCCCCATTCCCTGCTGACTCCCTCCCTTACGCATTCATTCATCACTCATTCACTCACTCACTCATTCATTCGCTCACTGATTCACTCATTAACTCACTCATTCACTCATTAACTCACTAATTCCCTTATTCACTCACTAATTCACTCACTCCCTTTCACTCATTCACTCACTCATTCACTCCTTCATTCATTCACTTATTCATTCACTCACTCATTCACTCATTCATTCACTCACTCATTCACTCATTCATTCACTCATTCATTCACTCATTCACTCATTCATTCACTAATTCCCTTATTCACTCACTAATTCACTCACTCCCTCATTCACTCACTCATTCATTCACTCATTCACTCACTCATTCACTCACTCACACTCCTTCATTCACTCACTCATTCACACACTCATTCATTCACTCACTCACTCATTCACTCACTTATTCACTCATTCATTCACTCATTAACTCGTTCACTCATTCATTCACTGATTCTCTTATTCACTCACTAATTCACTCACTCCCTCATTTGCTCACTCATTCATTCACTCATTCACTCACTCACTCACTCATTCACTCACTTATGCACTCATTCATTCACTCATTCACTCCCTCATTCATTCACTCATTCACTCACTCACTCATTCACTCACTCATTCTCTCATTCACTCACTCATTCGCTCATTCATTTACTCATTCACTCACTCATGCACTCACTTATTTACTCATTCACTCATTTGCTCACTCATTCACTCATTCGCTCACTCATTCACTCATCATTCACTCATTTGCTCACTCATTTGCTCGCTCACTCATTCACTCATTCATTTACTCATTTGCTCGCTCACTCATTCAGTCACTCATTCACTCATTCACTCACTCCTTCACTCATTCATTCATTCACTCAGTCATTCACTCATTTGCTCACTCATCCACTCATTCACTTACTCATTGGCTCATTCACTCATTTGCTTACTCATTTGCTCATTCACTCATTCACTCATTTACTTACTCACTTATTCACTTACTCATTCACTCACTCATTTTCTCACTCATTCATTCAGTCTCTCACTCATTCACTCACATATTCATTCACTCACATTCACTCATATTCACTCATTCACTTACTCATTCACTCACTCATTCACTCACTCATTCACTTACTCATTCACTCATTTGCTCACTCATTCACTCACTCATTTGCTCACTCATTCACTCATTCATTCATTCACTTATTCACTCAGTCTCTCACTCATTCATTCACATATTCGTTCACTCACATTCACTCACATTCACTCACTCATCCACTTATTCATTCACTCACTCATTCATTCACTCATTCGCTCACTCATTCACTCATTCACTTACTCATTTGCTCACGCATTCACTCACTCATTCACCTACTCATTCACTAACTCATTCATTCACTCATTCACTCAGTCATTCATTCAGTCACATATTCATTCACATTCACTCACTCACATTCACTCACATGCACTCACTCATTCACTCACACATTCACTCACTTATTCACTCACTCATTTATTCACTCAATCATTCTCTCATTCTCATTCACTCACTCTCTGTGTTCTGACAGATGCATCCTGGACTGTAGACTGCAGCCAAGCCCTCAATGACCTCTGCAGAGTGGTGGTCTCTTCTTGGGGCAGATCCAAGCTCTGGCCTCTCCTCTCTAAGCAGATGGACACTGTCCCACCCAGCCCACAGAGGCAGCAGGGCTGCCCAGTGCTGGGTGGTTGGCCTGAAGTGTGCACCCCCTGGAGCCCAGGTCTATCCCCACCCTGTTCCTGGGTTTTATGAACAAGCTCAAAAAATGTACAGTCCACAAATTGCAAAATGCTCAAGTGTATTTATGCAACAGATTGGCCATGTCCTGAGGAGGGGAGTGCAGGCTGAGGGCTGACGTAGGAGTGAGGCTTTTCCTCCTGCAGCCACTGGGCAGCCTATCACCACATCCAAGCATCATTGCTGAGACCCTCAGGTGATACTCAAGTCCCGAGAACAGCAGACTGGACACATGGCCAGAGGAGCCCCACCGGCCCTGGGCTGGTCCTGAGAGGTGGCTGCAGGCGGGGCGGGTAAGGGCCCCTCCTCCAGGCAGTGGGTGACCCACAGCCCACACCCTCCACAAGAAAGCGGGCGTGGACAGTGCGTTCAAAGCTGCAGCTGCCTGGATGAGGGCACAAGTTCCACTGGCCTTGGAAGCCGAACTCGGAGGACATATGGGAGGTTCTCCTTGGGGGTCAGGAGGGCAGCGGTGCTGGTCAGTGGACGGGGGACACCAGGGTGCCTCTCTCCCAGCTCCCACTCCCCGCCTCCTGGCTCTGCTCGGGTCCCATCTCCTCCGAGTGCTGGGTGTCGCCCGGCGTGGGGCACCGCTGGCCCCTGCAGCCGCACTGTTCCACCTCGGTGAAGCTGAAGGTCCGGCTGGAGCCGTCGGCGCAGTGCAGGGTCACATTCCTCAGCGAGGTCCGCAGCTCCTGGCAGCACTGGCACCTGTGCTCCACCATGTTGCCCTCGAACGAGTACCTGTGGGCAGGGACTGCTCAGCACCTCCTGCTGAAGCTGGCACCGTGCGGAGCTCCGGGCGGTCCCACCAGCTGCTGTGCTGGGACCATCCCAGCCTCGTGCTGCAAGCTGGCACCGTGCGGAGCTCCGGGCGACCCCATCGTGTTCCCTACTCCTGGAGGCGTGCTGCCAGTGTCTGACAACCAGCTCTCATTTGCCAGTTCCCCAGGCGCCAACAGTCCCACCAGGGCCGACTCCAGCTCCGTGCTGATGGGAGGGAGGGAGACTCGGGGCAGCTGCAGCAAGTTACCGACGGAGCTCAGTAAACAGAGGCGCGTGATGCCAACACAGGCTCTGGGACTGTGGTCGCCCCAGCCCCACCCTCGCCATCTCAGGACCCTTTTCCCACCTCACCCTCAGAGCCCTTTCCCTGGCCCCTCATGGTCCTGCCCCTCATCTCTCTGGCACCCAGAGCCCCGGGGGCCTCGACTGCACCCCACAGTCAATTGTGTCTCCCTGCCCACTGCCCAGGCACGTACATGGAAGAGCTGTCCCCACAGTTCCCCCGGCAGTAAGCCAGGCGCACGGGCTCCGAGGAGTTGCAGCCCTGCTGCTGGATGATCTGGCTCCTATGGTACACAGCACAGGTCGACTCTGGGGAGGAATACAGGGTTTAGGACCAGCCCAGCTGCTCCTGGACTTCTGAGGGTGGAGCCCACCCTGCCCAGCAGGCTCGGCACTTACGGTTCTGGTACTGGGGTGGGAGCGGGGGCGGCGGGCAGAAGCGACAGCAGCCGTCCTTGCTCATGCGGGCCTCGTCCTGTGCCAACAGAGGGGTGCCCTCAGTGTTGAGGCGCTCGGCGGCCCCCGCAGAAGTGGGGGACGGGCACATGGGGCCAGGCTCGGGAGTGGACAGCCCCAAGCAGGAGAGAGTGTCTGCTGGCGCTGCAGCAATGATCACAGCCCCCCAAACCCATCTGGGGCTGAAGCCCCCTTGGCTGGGGCAGGGATCCTGGACCTCACCAGAGAACAGCTGAGCGGGGGGCACGCCTTCTTCGTGGTGACCACCACGAGCCCGTCCAAGTGCTTCTCACACTCATAGGTGACACAGTGGTTCCCGGGGTCTGACCAGGTCTCGCCGGGCTGGAGGGAGGCCAGGCCCCGGGGTGAGTGACCCTCCCTCCATCTGTCCGTCTATCTGCACCCCAGCCTGTGGGCTTCCAGAGGGTCCCCAGCCTCTGGCAGACGCATGCCTGGCTCCGGGGGGTAACGACAGGTCTCCAAATGCCTCAGTACTCCCAGACCCTGCCCTTCTTCTTTGTGGCAGCCGCTACTCACGTAGAAGAGGTGGGTGGAGCTCCCGCTGGTGTTGGTGACACAGGCGACCTGCACACAAGTGCCACAGCACTGCCCGCTCTGCTCCTGGTACTCAAAGCCCTGTGGGAGGGATGGGCATGTGGCCGGAGTCCAGAGGACCACTGCCCTCCAGGGGCCGGGAGGGGGTAGGGGCAGGGCAGGGGCACTCACCACAGGGCAGTGTGAGTTGCAGATCTGGGTCTCACAACTGACCACAAACGTGTCCGACAGGGGGCCGCCAGGCAGCTCACACCTGCAGGTTTCGCACAGGCTGGAGGAGACCACGGCGCCGGGCTGGGAAGAGCCAGGGCAGCAGACACTCTGCTGAGGGCCCATGAGCTTGGGCCCTGAGGAGACCCGCCCCCTGCCTCCTCACTGGTTTGCTGCCCCCACCTTCCCAGACATCCGCCTCCAGGCCGCTTCCTATCAGGCTGACTTGCACCCCTGGGGTGACTCTTGGTGGCACCTCCTGGTACAGAGGCCACAGCCCAGGGTCCCCATCCCTAGGGCAGAGCCCCACGTTGCACCCCCATGGATGGGGGCCACATGCTCAGCCGGCTCAGGACAGAGCCATGGGATCCAAGGCTGGCTGTGCTGTGGTGCCAGGAGAGGCAAAGCCCCCCGGAGCCCCCGGAGCCCCCCGGAGCCCCCGGAGCCCCCGGAGCCCCCTGGAGCCCCCGGAGCCAGGCAGCCCAGGGTGTAGACGTCCACACTTCAGGGGCCTGGGACCGACCTCAGGCCTCAGCCACACTTAATAGTGGACTGTGTCCGCAGAGACTAAAGTCCCTGGCCCCAGCGGGGGTTGGCAGGTGCTCCGAAGTCTACCTGGGCCCTAGGGTCAGCAGGAAGCTCCGTCCCTGTGGCTGCGGGGGTCTGGGCTCTGCGGCTCTTACCTGGTACAAGGTCCCGTTGATGCTGCACTCTGTCCAGTCTGCCCAGGAGAAGACAAGCAGCTGCACCCCCTGCCACCCATCCTCCCCTCACCCTCGGCATGCCCGCCCCTGCAGCCTCCTGGGCGCCTCATTCCCAGGCTCGCCACTGGGGTTTGTCCAGCCTTGTCCCTGCAGAAGGCTCAGTCCGGAGCCACAGACTGGCAGTGGACAAGCCGCAGCAGCATCTGGTTATCTGGTTATGGCCCCCCAAAATCCTGGGTGGAGACCCCAGCCCACGGCCCACGACAAGGTCTGGTCCAGGATACTCACTGCACTTTTGGACCGGGCAGCAGTCCCCCTCCTCGTAGGTCGGGATCGCACGGGCACCCTCGGGACAGTCCACGGGTGCAGGGCAGTGGCTGGTGTTGCAGGCTGTGGGGGCGGAGGGAGGCAATTGGGAGTCTGTCCCCTGCCCCCGCCCAAAGGCCCACCCCCGGGGTCTCCAGGATTGCGGACTGCCCGGACAGCCCGCTGGGGGGTCTCCAGATGAGGCTGTTGCAGGAGCGGAGAAGGGGGCACCCTCATAGGCACTGCCCCCAGGTGCGTGCCCCAAGGCAGCAGCAAAGGCCGGGCCGAGTGGGCTCCGGGTCACCTGCCTGCCACGCCGTGCCCCCCACCCAGCCAAGGGCTTACCGCAGTTGTACTGGGGGCAGCACTGGCCGGCCTGTGGGGCTGCAGGCACAGGCACGAAGCCAGGCAGGGGGCAGGCAGGGGGCAGCGGGCAGAGCTTGGGTCGGCAGGTCAGCGTCCACGTGGCCGCCTCACACGTGCACTCCTGGCAGTCCCTGCTGACGGTGTGGCCCACCTGCGAGGGAGAGGCCTGAGGTCCAGCATCCACAGCGGCTCCACCCAGGGGCGCAGCAGCCAGGCCGGCTCATGCAGTGTGGAGGCCGTGCGGCCTGCAGCTGAGGACCCCACAGGAGTAGAGCTTCTAAAGTGCAGTGTGGGCCAAGCATGGGCAGGAAGCTCTGCAAGGTGGGCAGGCTGTGGGGTGACTGGCCTGCGCCCCCCACCTCACACTGCCTCAGTCTCAGCTGGGCAGAAGGGGGTCCCAAGGAAGGGAAGAGTATGGCCAGCCTCGGGGCTGGCACCCACACAGCAACACCAGGACAGAGGCCCTGGCACGGTCCCCAGTGCGGACAGTGAGTACCTGGGAAGGGAGATCCCCGAGTCTTTCTGGGAGCCTAGCTCCTCCCACGGCCCTTTCCCTGGGCCTCTGGCACAGAGAGGACACCCCGTCCCTTGAGCCCCCTCTGACCATTTCTGGGGCTAGTGTTTCCAGAGCCTCCCTCCTCAGGCTCTTAGACTCCGGTGCCCTCTCGGGCCACACCTCCCGCTCACCTTCACTGGCTCTCCGTGGGGCCCCAGACACCCTGGAAGGAGAGAGATCTGAGGTCACGGGAGGTCAGCTGCCATGACAGGAGCGAGGGGCAGGGTCCCGTGTTGGGGCAAGGCGGACCCCAGGACCTGGCCGACAGTCACAGGCCCAGTCCTGCCACCCCACCAGCCCCAGCCTGGGGCACGTACTGGGGCAGCCCGTGGGCACGCAGACTTGGGCACTGGTGCTGAAGAAGGTCATGCCCTCCGGACAGAAGCAGCCTTCAGTGATGGGGCCGGCCTCCGGCAGGGCCCTGTGGAGAGCATAGGGTTGGTGGATGTCGTTTTTCCCTCCAGGTGGGAAGGGCCCCAGCCTGGGAGTGGGAGACGCAGCAGGAGGCTGGGGTCCGGGTGGCTGCAGTGGCCCACGGCAGGGCCAGGAGGGACGGCGCCTACCCGAGGCTGGCGCTGTCGTTCCCATAGCAGTAGGAGGGGTTGCTCGGGCCGCAGGGCTGGTACACCTTGTCGGCTGGGCAGGTGAATGCTGTGGGGAGGGGAAGCCATACCTGAGAGGGAGGGAGGGCACCCACCCCGAACAACGTGGGCCGCTGGGCACCAACATCTTCTCCAGAGCTGCCCGCAGCCACCCGTGGGCCTGGGCCTGGCCACGGCCTGCCACACCCCGGGGCCCCGCCATGGGCTCCCTGATGTGGATGCCCTCCTTTCTCTCCAGGGAACCGGGAGCACTCTGTCCTGGGGCTGACCCCTCCTCCTCCAGGTCCCACCCAGACTGCCCGAGCCCACCCTGAGGGTCTGCCTGGCGTACCTGTGCCCCTCACAAGCGACTTGGGACCCTGAGGACAGTGGGGGCACTCACGGCACATGTGGTTGGTCCGGCCTCTCCAGTTGATGCAGATGTCTTGGGACGCGCAGAGCGCCGCGTACAGCTCCAGGCTGGAGCACACTGTGTCCAGGTCGGTCTTGTGGCACTGGTCGAAAGTGCAGCCCTCATAGAATGGCAGTGGGGGGATCACAGCGTGGCACGGCTCAAAGACCCTGTAGGAGGGATGGGCGGGGTGCTGGGTGCAGCCTCTCTGGCCACCTGCTGTTCCATGTCAGGCTCCCAGGCTTCAGGGCAGTCCCCAGGAGAGGTGAGTCCCTGAGCAGCCACTGGTGTGCGGCCGCCCTCCTGTCTGTGTCCGGAAAGCCTCCTTCCACATATTCTGTGGGCTTGGGGGCTGGGGTTGGGGGTCCAGATGGCATCATACACTTATTTCTGCAAGTTCTTCTTCCTGGGCCCCCCACTGCCGCCCTGCAAACCTGGGAGCTGTCTGGGGGTGGTGACCGATGCCCCCGTCCATACGCCTAAGCCAGCAGGGAGCCTCAGAGACTGCTTGGCCTGGCCAGCCCTTGGCAGCATTCCAGCCATGACCACCCCTCCCTGGCACCCACCCCTCCCAGTACCTGCCCCCCGTCCCCAGCACCCACTCCTCCCCAGCACCTGCCCCTCCTTGGCCTGTGGCACCAGCAGCTCTTGTTTCCTCTCAGGAGCCCCTTGAAAACGTACCTCTTCCCCGCGAGCCCTTGGAAGGGTGGGGGTGGGGCGGCCACGCTGACCCTCCCTCCCTTGCACCCAAGTCTCACTTGCTCAGAATCAGCCGGCAGATGGACGATGGCGGGCACGGAGCAGGCGGGGTGGTAGGCCCGAACGTGGTGGACCCAACTGTCGTGGGCCCGACCGTGGTGGGCAGCGGGCGAGGCCCGTGGCAGGCTGGCTGGTTGGGGATGCTGACATTCCAGAGGCCAGACATCTCAGAGCAGGAAGCGACCACCGTGCCCCCAGGCGTGCGGCACTCATCCTTCAGGTCGTTGGTGCAAGTGCCTGGACAGATGCGGTGGGGGTCAGGCTGCTGGACAGCAGAGCCAGGCGGCCCCAGTCCACATGGGGCTCAGCACCCCCAGCTGGGGGACAGGACCCTGGCATCTCAGGGTCACACCTTGGTGGACCGCAGTGGACCCTGCCTGTGCCTCACTGTCCCCCAAGAACAACCCTGGGACAGTCCCCATGGCACCGGGGAGCTGCAGGTACGGGCAGGTGTAGGCCTCATGCGTGTGGCCTGCGCTCGGCAGAGCAGCCAGAAAGCAGAGACACCAGCACGCGCAGCACGTGGCGGCCTCGCCCCCTGCCCAGTACCCCCTGCCCCCGTGAATGCCAGACGATGCCTGGGAGCCCTGTGGCCTCACCGCACTGGCCCTCGGTGTTGTTGGCAAACTTGCTGAAGGGCACCTCCACCGAGAAGATGAGGCCGGAGAACATGACCTGGACGCCCAGTGCCGGGATGGTCGCGTACATCTTGATGCCGACGCGCGAGACCACGATGCCATTTTTCCGGAAGCCGGGGCTGACTACCTTGTTGTTGAAGATGATCTGGACGCGGGGCGCAGTCGATGGGAAGATAGAAGGCGGGCAGGCGGGCGGGTGGTCAGCCACTGCTCAGGCTCTAGCCAGGAAAGCCACGTCCCCCACCCTCTACCCAGCACACCGGGCGCACCCCCACCTCATTGGTCATCGCCCCGTGGACTGACTTGCGGGTCAGCACCACGCGGTCCTGCTGGTACTCCAGGATGATGGACTTCGGGCAGGAAAGCCCATCCTCCGCGCCACAGAAGTCGTTGTCCACCAGCACGCGGAAGTGGCCGTACACGGGCACGATCTGCTGCACCAGCACATACGTGCAGTTGTCCAGGAAGGTGTAGTAGGTGCCATCAAAGGTGATGTAGTGGGGATCACCCCAGCCGCTGCACACACCTGCCAGGCCCCAGGGGCAGCCTTATGGAATGGTGGCACCATGGCCCCGGGGTTTTCTCCCAACAGGTCACATCTGTCCCTGACCCCCCACCGTCTCCCCTCACAGGGCGCACGAGACCCTCCACATCATCAGAACACACGTGACCAGCGCCTGCACAGAGCTCCGTCCAGCGGACGCTTGACAAGGCTGGAGCAAGGCAGGGACAGACCCCTCCACCTTCTCCAGCCAGGCTGCTCGGAGGCTCACAGGGATTCACTCCGCACCCCTAAGTGGGGAGGCTCGGCCCCGTGCATCCCCGCCTCGATGATGGGAAATCCTTCCTGCTGTCCCACCTGATTCCTTTCTGCTTCAGCCAAGCCCCCTCCTCTGCCCCACCCCTTTCCACCTGGGTGGGGAGTGGCTGCCCCGGCTGCCCCGGCTCCCGCCCGGTGCTCCACTCACACTGGCACTGGTAGTGATAGCAGCAGCCGTCCTGGTCGGCCACCTTCAGGGCCGGGTAGCCATTGGCACAGGTGGGTTTCTCCACCCTCGGGCACGTTCGCGGGCGCAGGGAGATGATGTTGTTGCCCTCACAGGTGGCCTCGGAGCAGTTGGGCGTGGCCCAGGTCTCACCTTTCTGCAGAAGCACAGAGAGCTGCAGGGTCCGGCCTCTCCTGGTCTCCAGGGCACCCCTTGGTTCTTGAGGTCACAGTCCCGAGAGTCCCATATGGGGACACGGGAGGGTGGCTGTGCCCCAGTCTCCTTCCCGCCCCATCCTCAGCACCCACCCCAGACACCGAGCTGGCCCGGGGCAGGGGTCTCTGGTGTGAGAGTTGCTCCTCCCTGGCTCTGCCACACTTCCTGGCTGTGCAGCCGCGGCCACAGCCTCATCCCGCTGCTCTGGCCCTGGCTGGCCTCAGCACAGCCTCAGCCTTGGGCCCACACACCCAGTGCCTAGAAATCCCGTGTCTGGGAAGTCCAGGGGGATCAGAGACCCTGGGCTATAGCACAGCCCTCTCCTGATGGCCAGGCTGCCTCCACTAGGGCCAGTGACCTTCTCAAGACCTTGCAGCTGAAGCCTAATTGCAAAGACATTCAAGTTCCCTGCAGTGGCCCCTGAGCCTTCAGAAGGGTGAGAAGCAGAGGGTTACCTTTCTGGGGGGAACTGCATTTGGGCATCCCAGCTCAGTGACGGGCTCAGAGGTGGATGTCCAAGGGGACGTGGCTGGGGCAGGAGGCAGCGTGGTGGATGGACAGTCACTGCCAACTCCTCTGACCACTTGGCAGTCCTGGCTGCACAGGGCATAATAGCAGTGGCCGGCAAGGTCTCTGTGGCGGTATATGGTGGATCCTACAGGAGGAAGGGACATGATAGCCTTTAGTGGAGCCCTGCTCAAAGAAGAGGCACAAACCCCTCTGTGGGCCAGAGGGGCACTATCTACCACCCGTGTAATGGGAACAAACTTCAGAGAATGCCAGCAGCCACTCTGTGACAATGAGCCTGTGCCACAAAGAGCAGAGACTCCTCTCATCTCCATCACAGCTTGGCATTCCTGGATGAAAAACTGACCAGGGTGAGCTCAGAAACAATTGCACCAGAAACACTCACGAACCCATGGGGTAGAGCCGGTCAGTTACGTTGCAGAAGCAGGTTGGGGTGGAGTAAGCCACAGAGCTGGAGGCCACAGAGCTGGATGCCACAGAGCTGGATGCCACAGAGGTGGATGCCACGGAGGTAGACAGGGAAGGATACAGGGTATTGGTAGAAGTCCCATATGGGGTCACAGCAGTCACCGGGCAGCCTTTGGGGATCTCGCAGCAGAGCACGCGCACCTCGTAGTTGAGGCACATCTTGAAGGGTCCCTGCTGGTCCTGGTTCCGGCACACCAGGCCCTCTTCGCGGCTGCACTGCACCACCTGGCCCAGGTGTTCGATGCTCACCTCTGGGTGGCTCGCGGCTCGGCACTGGAGCCTGGTGATCTCCTCAGGTTGGCGGCAGATTTTTTCCCCACTCCTGATGATGTTGTTGTAGGTTTCCTCATCTCTGCCGTGCGGTCCAGGGGATGGGAAGTCCACGTCGAACCACTTGGTCCAGGTGCACTGGGGATGACAGTCACTGGTAACTGGTTGAGGGTGGGTTGTCTTGGATACAGAAACATGGCTTGTGCTGGTCTTTGAAACAGAGGTTGTGCTGGTGGTGGGAACAGGGCTGGGAGTAGTTCCAGGACTAGAGGTTGTGCTGGTTGTAGGAGCAGAGGTTGTGCTGGTTGTAGGAGCAGAGGTTGTGCTGATTATAGGAGCGGAGGTTGTGCTGCTCTGTGCAGTGGAGGTTGTGCTGCTTGTAGGGGCAGAGGTTGTGCTGGTTGTAGGAGCAGAGGTTGTGCTGGTTGTAGGAGCCGAGGTTGTGCTGCTTGTAGGGGCAGAAGTAGTGCTGGTTATAGGAGCTGAGGATGTGGTGGTTGTAGGAGCCGAGGTAGTGGTGGTTGTAGGAACAGAGGTTGTCCTGTGTGTAGGAGCAGAGGCTGTGCTGGTTGTAGAAGCAGAAGTTGTGCTGGTGATAGGAAGAGGGCTGGGAGTAGTTTCAGGACCAGAGGTTGTGCTGGTAGTAGAAGCAGAGGTTGTGCTGGTGGTAGGCACAGGGCTGGGAGTAGTTCCAGGGACCAAAGGTTCTGCTGGTTGTAGAAGCAGAGGTTTTAAGGGTTGTAGGAGCAGAGGTTGTGCTGGTGGTGGTAGAACAGGGCTGGGAGTAGTTTCAGACCAGAGACAGCGCGGGTTGCAGGGCTGAGGTTGGAAGCGCCTAGGGCAGAGGTTGTTCTGGTTGTAGGGGCAGAGATTGTGCTGGTGGTGGGAACAGGGCTTTGGGTAGTTCCAGGACCAGAAGTTGTACCTGGCTGTAATGAGGTGATTGTTCTGACCCAGGGCAGAGATTGTGCTGGTTGTAGTAGCAGAGGTTGTGCTGGTTGGAGGAGCAGAGGTTGTGCTGGTTGGAGGAGCAGAGGTTTTGTTGGTGGTAGGAACAGGGCTGGGTAGTTCCAGGACCAGAGGTTGTGCTGGCTGTAGAAGCAGAGGTTGTGCTGGTGGTAGGAGCAGAGGTCATGCTAGTGGTGGGAACAGGGCTGGGAATAGTTCCAGGACTGGAGGTTGTGCTGATCGTAGGAGCAGAGCTGGTGCTGGTTGTAGTAGCAGAGGTTGTGCTGGTTGGAGGAGCAGAGGTTGTGCTGGTTGTAGCAGAGGTTGTGCTGGTGGTAGGAGCAGGGGTCATGCTAGTGGTGGGAACAGGGCTGGGAATAGTTCCAGGACTGGAGGTTGTGCTGGTCGTAGGAGCAGAGCTGGTGCTGGTTGTAGGAGCAGAGGTTGTGCTGGTGGTAGGAGCAGAGGTTGTGCTGGTAGTGGGAACAGGATTGGGAATAGTTTCAGGACTGGAGGTTGTGCTGGTCATAGGAACAGAGCTGGTGCTGGTTGTAGGAACAGAGGTTGTGCTGGTGGTAGGAACTGGGCTGGGAGTAGTCCCAGGACCAGAGGTTGTGCTGGTTGTAGAAGCAGAGGTTGTAAATTGGCAGTAGGAACAGGGCTGGGAGTAGTTTCAGGACCAGAGGTTGTGCTGGTTGTAGCAGCAGAGGTTTTGCTGCTTGTAGGGGCAGAGGTTGTTCTGGTTGTAGGGGCAGAGGTTGTGCTAATGGTGAAAACAGAGCTTTGGGTACTTCCTGTGACCAGAAGTTGTACTGGTTGTAGGAACAGAGGTTGTGCTGGTCTGTGGAGTGGAGGTTGTGCTGCTTGTAGGCAGAGGTTGGGCTGGTTGTAATAGCAGAGGCCAGGCTGCCAGGTGGTTGGTGAGGTCAGGCTGGTGATGGGGAACAGAGGGCTGAGTCGCCCGAGACCAGAGGTTGTGCTGGTTGTAGTGGCAGAGGTTGTGCTGGTTGTAGGAGCAGAGTTTGTGCTGGTGGTGGGAACAGGGCTTGCATGTCTTAGAACCGTAGCTGTGCTGGCTGTAGGAGGTGAAATTAATTGACTCTAGTGGACAGAGATTGTGCTGGCTGTGGCAGAGGCTGTGCTGGCTGGAGAGCAGAGGTTGTGCTGGTTGTAGGAGGCAGAGGTTGTGCTGGTGGTGGGAACAGGGCTTTGGGTAGTTCCAGGACCAGAAGTTGTGCTGATTGTAGGAGGTGAGATTGTTCTGACTCTAGGGACAGAGATTGTGCTGGTTGTAGTAGCAGAGGTTGTGCTGGTTGGAGGAGCAGAGGTTGTGCTGGTTGAGCAGAGGTTTTGTTGGTGGTAGGAACAGGGCTTGGGGGTAGTTCCAGGACCAGAGGTTGTGCTGGCTGTAGAAGCAGAGGTTGTGCTGGTAGTAGGAGCAGGGGTCAAGGGTGGGGAACAGGGCTGGAAATAAATTCCAGACCGGGAGGTTGTGCTGGGTCGAGGTTGCTGGTGCTGGTTGTAGGAGCAGAGATTGTGCTGGTGGTGGGAACAGGGCTGGGAATAGTTCCAGGACTGGAGTTTGTGCTGGTCGTAGGAGCAGAGCTGGTGCTGGTTGTAGGAGCAGAGGTTGTGCTGGTGGTAGGAACTGGGCTGGGAGTAGTTCCAGGACCAGAGGTTGTGCTGGTTGTAGAAGCTGAGGTTTTGGGCTGAAGGTAGGAACAGGGCTGGGAGTTGTTTCAGGACCAGAGGTTGTGCTGGTCATAGCGGTAGATGTTGTGCTGCTTGTAGGGGCAGAGGTTGCTCTGGTTGTAGGAGCAGAGGTTGTGCTGGTGGTGGGAACAGGGCTGGGAGTACTTCTAGGAATAGAGGTTCTGCTGGTTGTAGGAGCAGAACTGGTGCTAGTTGTAGGAGGAGAGCTGGTGCTGGTTCTAGGAGCAGAGGTTGTTCTGGTGGTAGGAACTGGGCTGGAAGTATTTCCGGGACCAGAGGTTGTGCTAGTTGTAGAAGCAGAGGTTGTGCTGGTGGTAAGAACAGGGCTGGGAGTAGTTTCAGGACCAGAGGTTGTGCTGGTTGTAGCAGCAGATGTTGTGCTACTTGTAGGGGCAGAGGTTGTTCTGGTTGTAGGAGCAGAAGTTGTGCTGGTGGTGGGAACAAGGCTGGGAGTAGTTCCAGGACTAGAGGTTGTGCTGGTTGTAGGAGCAGAACTAGTGCTGGTTGTAGGAGCAGAGCTGGTGGTGCTAGCTTGTAGGAATGAAGCCAGCTGGAGGCAGGGAACAGGGCTGGGAGTAGTTTCAGGACCAGAGGTTGTGCTGGTTGTAGCAGCAGAGGTTTTGTTGCTTGTAGGGGCTGAGGTTGTTCTGGTTGTAGGGGCAGAGGTTGTGCTAATGGTGAAAACAGAGCTTTGGGTACTTCCAGACCAGAAGTTGTACTGGTTGTAGGAACAGAGGTTGTGCTGGTCTGTGGAGTGGAGGTTGTGCTGCTTGTAGGGGCAGAGGTTGGGCTGGTTGTAATAGCAGAGGTTGTGCTGGTTGTAGGAGCAGAGGTCGTGCTGGTGGTGGGAACAGGGCTGGGAGTCGTTCCGGAGACCAGAGGTTGTGCTGGTTGTAGTGGCAGAGGTTGTGCTGGTTGTAGGAGCAGAGTTTGTGCTGGTGGTGGGAACAGGGCTGGGAGTCGTTCCAGGACCAGAGGTTGTGCTGCTGGTAGAAGCAGAAGCAAAGCAGGATAGGAAGAGGGCTGGAGACTTCAGGGACCAGAGGTTGTGCTGGTAGTAGAAGCAGAGGTTGTGCTGGTGGTAGGCACAGGGCTGGGAGTAGTTCCAGGACCAAAGGTTCTGCTGGTTGTAGAAGCAGAGGTTTTGCTGGTTGTAGGAGCAGAGGTTGTGCTGGTGGTGGGAACAGGGCTGGGAGTAGTTTCAGGAGCAGAGGTTGTGCTCGTTGCAGTGGCTGAGGTTGTGCTGCTTGTAGGGGCAGAGGTTGTTCTGGTTGTAGGGGCAGAGATTGTGCTGGTGGTGGGAACAGGGCTTTGGGTAGTTCCAGGACCAGAAGTTGTGCTGGTTGTAGGAGGTGAGATTGTTCTGACCTAGGGACAGAGATTGTGCTGGTTGTAGTAGCAGAGGTTGTGCTGGTTGGAGGAGCAGAGGTTGTGCTGGTTGGATGAGCAGAGGTTTTGCTGGTGGTAGGAACAGGGCTTGGGGTAGTTCCAGGACCAGAGGTTGTGCTGGTTGTAGAAGCAGATGTTACAGGCTACTTGTAGGGGCAGAGGCTGTCTTGCTGTAGGGAGCAGAGCAGCTGGTGGTGGGAACAAGGCTGGGAGTAGTTCCAGGACTAGAGGTTGTGCTGGTTGTAGGAGCAGAACTAGTGCTGGTTGTAGGAGCAGAGCTGGTGGTGCTGGTTGTAGGAACAGAGGTTGTGCTGGAGGTAGGAACAGGGCTGGGAGTAGGGGCCCAGGACCTGAGGTTGTGCTATTTGGGCAGAGGCTGGGTGCTGCCTGTAGGGGCAGAAGCTGTTCCGGTTGTAGGAGCAGAAGCTGTGCTGGTGGTGGGAACAGGGCTGGGAGAACCTTGCGACCTGGGCCAGGCTGCTCTGCAGGGCAGAGGCTGGGTGCCTGGTGGTGCAGGAACAGGCCAGAGTAGCTCCAGCAACCAGAGGTTGTGCTAGTTGTAGAAGCAGAGGGTGTTCTGGTTGTAGGAGCAGTAGTTGCGCTGGTGGTGGGAACAGGGCTGGGAATAGTTCCAGGACTCGAGGTTGTGCTGGTTGTAGGAGCAGAACTGGTGCTGGTTGTAGGAGCAGAGCTGCTGGTGCTGGTTGTAGGAGCAGAGCTGATTGTGCTGGTGATAGGAACAGGGCTGGGAGTAGTTCCAGGACCAGAGGTTGTGCTGGTTGTAGAAGCAGAGGTTGTGCTGGTGGTAGGAACAGGGCTGGGAGTAGTTTCAGGACCAGAGGTTGTGCTGGTTATAGCGGCAGAGGCTGTGCTGCTTGTAGGGTAGAGGTTGTTCTGGTTGTAGGGGCAGAGGTTATGCTGGTGGTGGGAACAGGGCTGGGAGTAGTTCCAGGATCCAGAGGCTGTGCTGGCTGTGGTGGCTGGTGAACTGGGTACTGGCTGTGCAGGGAGCAGAGCTGGTGGTGCTGGTTGTAGGAGCAAAGGTTGTACTGGTGGTAAGAACAGGGCTGGGAGTAGTTCCAGGACCAGAGGTTGTGCTGGTAGTAGAAGCAGAGGTTGTATGGTGGTGGAACAGGCCTGGGAGCAGCCCCAGGACTAGAGGTTGTGCTGGTTGTAGAAGCAGAGGTTGGTTATGGAAGGCAGAGGTTAGGCAGAGGTTGTTCTATGGAGTAGAGGTTGAAGCAGATGGTGGGAATAGGGCTGGAATGGAATAGGTGAAAGAGTAGTGAAGGAGTAGAGGAACTGGCTGGGGAGTAGTCCAGGACCAGAGGTTGTGCTGGTTGTGAAAGCAGAGGTTTTGGGTTGGTCAGGAGGAGCAGGTTGTGCTGGTGGTGGAACAGGGATGGAGTAGTTCCAGGACTAGAGGTTGTCCTGGTTGTAGGAGCAGAGATTATGCTGCTTAGAAGGCAGTGAGGTTGTACCACAGAAGCAGAGGTTGTGCTGGTGGTAGGAACAAGCATGGGGAGAAGCCCAGGACCAGAGGTTGGAAGCAGGAAGGCAGAGGAAGGTAGGGGGTAGAGGAAATGGTAGTGAGGTCAGTGGTGGTGGAATGGGGCTGGAGAAACAGGACTAGGGAAGGGAGCAGAATGGAAGGGAAGGGAGAGCTGGAAGTGATTAGGAACAGAAAGTAGGGAAAGGGGAAGGGGAGTGGAGGTGGAAGAGGTTAAAGGGTGGTTAGAAATAGGGCTGGGGAGCATTTTCAGGACCAGAGGCTGTGCTGGCTATAGTGTATAAGAGGTTGTGCTGTTTGTAGCAGAGGCTGTGCTGGCTTCGTAGGACAGAAGTTGTGCTGGTGGTGGGAACAGGGCTGGGAGTAGTTCCAGGACTGGAGGTTGTGCTGGTTGTAGGAGCAGGTGGTGCTGGTTGTAGGAGCAGAGGTTGTGCTAGTGGTAGGAACAGGGCTGGGAGGCGTTCCAGCACCAGAGGTTGTGCTGGTTGTAGAAGCAGAGGTTTTGCTGGTTGTAGGCAGAGGTTGTGCTGGTGGTGGGAACAGGGCTGGGAGTACTTCCAGGACTAGAGGTTGTGCTGGTTATAGGAGCAGAGGTTGTGCTGGTGGTAGGAACAGGGCTGGGAGTAGTCTCAGGACCAGGAGGCTGAAGTGGCCAGTGGCAGAGGTTGTGCTGCTTGTTGGGGCAGAGGTTGTTCTGGTTGTAGGAGCAGAGGTTGTGCTGGTGGTGGGAACAGGGCTGGGAGTAGTCCAGGAATAGAGGCTGTCCTGGTCAGGTGGAGCAGAACTGGTGCTGGGTTTGGAGTACAGAGGTTGTGCTAGTGGTAGGGACTGACCGGGGAGTAGTCTCAGGACCAGAGACTGCTGGTTGTAGAAGCAGAGGTTGTGCTGGTGGTAGGAACAGGGCTGGGAGTAGTCTCAGGACCAGAGGTTGTGCTGGTTATAGTGGCAGAGGTTGTGCTGCTTGTAGGGGCAGAGGTTGTGCTGGTTGTAGGAGCAGAGGTTGTGCTGATGGTGGGAACAGGGCTGGGAGTAGTTCCAGGAATAGAGGTTGTGCTGGTTGTAGGAGCAGAACTGGTGCTGGTTGTAGGAGCAGAGGTTGTGCTGGTGGTAGGAACTGGGCTGGGAGTAGTTCCAGCACCAGATGTTGTGCTGGTTGTAGAAGCAGAGGTTTTGCTGGTTGTAGGAGCAGAGGTTGTACTGGTGGTGGGAACAGGGCTGGGAGTACCAGGACTAGTGGTTGTGCTGGTTGTAGGAGCAGAGGTTGTGCTGGTGGTAGGAACAGGGCTGTGGGAGCAGTCCTCAGACCAGAGGTTGTGCTGGTTATAGCAGAGGTTGTGCTGCTTGTAGGGGCAGAGGTTGTGCTGGTTGTAGGAGCAGAGGTTGTGCTGACAGGGAACAGGGCTGTGGAGAACCCAGGAATAGAGGTTGTGCTAGTTGTAGGAGCAGAACTGGTGCTGGTTGGAGGAGCAGAGGTTGTGCTGGTGGTAGGAACTGGGCTGGGAGTAGTTCCAGCACCAGAGGTTGTGGCTATTGTAGAAGCAGAGGTTTTGGCTATTGTAGGAGCAGAGGTTGTACTGGTGGTGGGAACAGGGCTGGGAGTACTTCCAGGACTAGTGGTTGTGCTGGTTGTAGGAGCAGAGGTTGTGCTGGTGGTAGGAACAGGGCTGGGAGTAGTCTCAGGACCAGAGGTTGTGCTGGTTGTGGCAGCAGAGGTTGTTCTGGTTGTAGAAGCAGAGTTTGTGCTGGTGGTGGGAACAGGGCTTGGAGTAGTTCTAGGACTAGAGGTTGTGCTGGTTGTAGGAGCAGAACTGGTGCTGGTTGTAGGAGCAGAGCTGGTGGTGCTGATTGTAGGAACAGAGCTGGTGGTGCTGGTGGTGGGAACAGGGCTGGGAGTAGTTCCAGGACCAGAGGTTGTGCTGGTTGTAGAAGTAGAGGTTGTGCTGGGTGGTGGTGGAATAGGCTGGGAGTATTTACAGGACCAGAGGTTAAAAGGAAAGCAGTAGCAGGAGGTTGTGCTGCTTGTAGGGGCAGAAGTTGTTCTGGTTGTAGGAGCAGAGGTTGTGCTGGTGGAATAGGCTGGGAGGTTCTCAGGACCAGAAGCAGGCAGAGGTTGTGGGCAAGTAGGGGCAGAGGTGTTGTTCTGGTTGTATGGGAGCAGAGGTTAGCTGGATGGTGGGAACAGGGCTGGGTGAGTAGCCCAGGACTAGAGGTTGTGCTGCCAGTGGAGCAGAACTGAAAGAAAGGGAGCAGGAAGGAAGTGGAAGAGGGGCTGGTGATTGGAACTGGGCTGGGAGTAGTTCCAACCAGAGGCTGGTGCTAGGCTGTGGCAGCTTAAGAGGCTGTTCTGGCTGTAGGGAGCAGTAGTCAACCCGGTGGTGGGAAACAGGGCTGGGAATAGTCTCCAGGACCAGAGGCTGTGCCACAGGAGCAAGAAACTATGCCGGCTGTAGGAGCAGAGCTGATGGTGCTGGTGGCAGGAACTGGGCCGGGGAACAGTTCCAGGACCAGAGGTCAGGCCAGTTTGTAAGGGCAGAGGCTGTTCCACAGGAGCAGTAGCTGTGCTGGTGGTGGGAACAGGCCGGGGAATACAGCAGGACCAGAGGCCAGCTGCCTGGTGGTGGAACAGAGCTGGAAAGGGCTGTAGGAGCAGAGATTGAAGCAGGTGAACAGGGTGGGAGTATTTCCAGGACCAATGGTTGTGCTGGTTGTAGAGGGGTAGTTGTGCCAGGAGACAAAGGACCAGGGCAGAGGTTGTGCTAGTTCTAGGAGCAGAGGTTGTTGTAGTCTGTCGAGTGAAGGTTGTGCTTTTTGTAGGACCAGAGGTTATTGTGGGTGGAGGAGCAGAGGTCGTGCTGGTTGTAGGAGCAGAAGTCATGCTGGTTATAGGGGCAGAGGTTGTTCTGGTCTTTCGAATGCACTTGGTGCTTTTTGTAGGAGCAGATGTTCTGGGTGTAGGAGCAGAGGGTCATGCTGGCTGTAGGAGCAGAGGTCGTGCTGGTTTTAGGGGTAGAGGTTGTGCTGGTCTTTCGAGTGCAGGTTGTGGCTTTTGTAGGAGCAGAGGTTGTTGTGGGTGGAGGAGCAGAGGTCGCGGGCAAGCTGTGGGAAATGGGCTGGTTATAGGAGCAGAGGTTGTGCTGGTCTTTCGAGTGCAGGTTGTGCTTTTTGTAGGAGCAGATGTTCTGGGTGTAGGAGCAGAGGTCGTGCTGGTTTTAGGGGTAGAGGTTGTGCTGGTCTTCCGAGTGTAGGTTGTGCTTTTTGTAGGAGCAGAGATTGCTCTGGGTATAGGAGCAGAGGTCGTGCTGGTTGTAGAGGCAGAGGTCTTGCTGGTTGTAGGGCAGAGGTCGTGCTAGTCTTTCGAGTGCAGGTTGTGCTTTTGGTCGGAGCAGAGGTTGTTCTGGGTGTAGGAGCAGAGGTCGTGTTGGTTGTAGGGGCAGAGGTTGTGTTGGTTGTAGGAGTCGAGGATGTGCTAGTTGTAGGAACTGAGGTTGTGCTGGTTGTCGGAGCAGAGGTTGTTCTGGGTGTAGGAGCAGAGGTCATGTTGGTTGTAGGGGCAGAGATTGTACTGGTCTGTGGAGTGGAGGTTGTGCTAATTGTCACCAAAGTGGTTGTCCTGGGTTTCTGCCAAGAGGAGGTGCTCTGAGTTGGACTGGTGGCTCTCCCACTTGGGGTGCTAGGAGCTGTGACAGGTGTGGACATCACAGGGCAGCCTTTGGGGGTCTCACAGCAGAGCACGCGCACCTCGTAGTTGAGGCACATCTTGAAGGGTCCCTGCTGGTCCTGGTTCCGCACACCGCCCCTCTTCGGGCGGGGTTGCACTGTACCACCTGGCCCAGGTGTTCGATGCTCACCCTCCGGGTGGCTCGCTGCCCGGGCACTGGAGCCTGGTGACTCCCCTGCTGGGCGGCAGATTTTTCCCACTCCTGATGATGTTGTTGTAGGCTCTCATCTCCACTGCGGGGGTCCAGGGGATGGGAAGTCCACGTCGAACCACTTTGTCCAGGTGCACTGGGGATGACAATCTCTGGTGACCGATCTGTTGTGGGTGTCCTGTGTGACGCTGGTTGCTGTGGACCCACCCCTGGAGGTGGCTGTGGGTTGCTCCGTGGAGGCCGAGGGCACGTGTGTGGTGAAGGTGGTCTGGGTCTGAGCTCCAGCTGGGTGTGGAGTCGGCCGTATAGTTGTGATGGTCTTCAACGTTCTGGTGCCGTCTCTGCACTTGTTCACCGTCTTGCAACACTGGATGCGGATCTCGTAGTTGTAGCAGATGGGTGGGAGCTGATTCTTGTTCAGGCAAATCAGCCCCTCCGTGCGGCTACAGATGACGTCCTGCCCCAGGTCTGCCAGTGGCGTGTTGGGGAAGCCCACTGCCCGGCACTCCACGCTTTGAGGATTTTCACAGAATTTGTACCCTTCATCTCTCAAATTTTGAAATGTGTCAAAATCTCCGCCATTTATTCCGGGATCAGGGTAGCTGCCGTCGATCCACTCGGTCCAGGTGCAAAGCTCGTGTACACAGGAGGGTGTGATGGACTCGGTGTGGCTGGGCTTGCTGGAGACCACAGAGGTCCCCGGGGCCGTGGTCGACACGGATGATGTTGATGTTGCTGGCACTGGCGGAGGGCTGGGAGTTGAGAAAGTTCTTTTGACAGATGTAGCGGTACCTGGGGCAGGTGTTGCCCTGGATGTAGAGAGAGACACGGGGCCAGGTGTGCTGCTGGGGACTGAGGAGGCTGAGGCCCGGGTTTCAGTGGTCTTGGAGGTTGTTGGAGGAGTGGTCTGGGTTGAACTGCTAGAGGTGGAGCAGGCTAGGGGCGTGCAACACAGGACCCTGATCTGGTAGTTGTAGCAGAGCCCCGATGCCTGCTCCCTGTTACGACAGGTCAGCCCCACGTCCGGGCTGCACTGCACACGCTGCCCCAGGGCTCGGAGCGGCACTCGGGGGGCGTCCTCGGCTCGGCACTCCACCGACCTGGGTGATTCGCACACCAGATACCCATGGGCGCGGAGGTTCTTCAGCGTGTCAAAGTCACCGCTGTCCATGCCCCGTCCAGGGCGGCTAACGTCCATCCAAGGTGACCACAGGCACTCTTCCCCGCAGACCGGCGGCAGCGAGGCAGAGGCTGTGGGCGGCCTCGTCCTGGGAGAAGTGCCTGCTGTGGTGGGCCAGGCGCTGCTTGGAGGGCCTGTGTGCATGCTGCTCGGGACAGGGCTGGAGGCGTGCGTGGAGCTCACGACTGTGGGCAGAAGATAAGGCAGCTGAGCACGAGGGTCTGGCACTGGGGGCTGCCCCCACCCCTCCCTGCGGCCCTGTCAGCGATCCGAGGCTGCACCAGCAGGCCTGTCTGCCTGTCCCCACCCACGGTCCCTGCTCAGAACCCACATGAGTGGCACAGCTGCTGAAGAGCCAGGCCAACTGACTGAGTTTTAGGGAAGTGGCTCCCAGGCCATGCCCTGAGCAGCGTCCACACATCTATGCCCCAGAACGCCAGAGTTCCAGAGCTTTCTACTCTCAGAGAAGCTCAGATGATGCCTTGGGGCCCTGAGACATCCCCCAGGAGAGGGCGAGGACATGGGGGTACCTGAACCCTGAGCAGTGTGAGGCAAGTGATAGCCGTGCATCCCCAGGGCCAGGCAGGGCTGCCAGACCCCCGACACTCCCATGAGGCCAGGCCCGGAGGCTGCTGAGGGCAGGACTTGGACGCCAGGCCTGCCAGGGTGACTTGGAGGCTGAGCCCTCCCCACTGCAGATGGCTGGTGGGAAAACAGCAGGTCATCCCTAAGCCCAACACCCTGCTCCTCGGTCCCTTCCTGATCCTCAGGGGCTGCTGCCCATGCCCAGAGCTGCTGTGACCTCAGCGTCCAGCAAGGGCAGCTGTGCCAGGCAGTGGGAGGGGCTCACCCTGGGGCTCCTCGGCCACATTTGCCTTACCGAGTGGGGGCGTGGAGAAGGAGAAGGTGGTTGGGGGGACGGGGGTGGTGGGGCTGCAGGGGTAGACCCTCCTCTCAATGGTGCCGTTGGCCCCACAGCGGGCAGAGATGCAGCCACCCGTGCCGTCCGTCGTGTGGTAGATGACGTCCCCTGGGTGGAAGCGCTGTCCGTCGTAGGTGCAGACACAGGCTGTGGGAACAGAGGGGCCGGGCCCATCAGAGGCTGGGCGCAGGCAGAGACCCCCAGATCCCAGCCCCAGGGGCTGCCGGCCGCTTACCCTCAGCTTCATAGGTACACTCCACGCCGCGCTCAGTGCAGAGGCTGGAGACAAGGAAGAAGGGCAGGCTGGTGCATGGGGGCGGCTGCGTGCCTTCCACGGGCATCCCATGCTACCAAGGGCGGGCAGGGAGCAGCTCCAACAGGGGTGGAGTTCCCTGGGCACTGCACTGCACCCCCGGACTGGGGAACAGGGAGGCCAGCCCCACCCGGGCCCCAGCAGTTGTCCCTCCAGGGTCAGCCCAAGGTCCCTCCCTTGTGGGGCCCCTCCAGTCAGGGGCCAGGGGAGGTGGGTGCCAGAGTGGAGCCATTACTCCCCAGGGGTGATTTTAACGGGCGTCCTTCCTGTGGGGACCCTGGGGCTCCATCTTGGCCCAGCTTCCCGCTGCCGCCCCCTGAGCCCCTCGATCCTGCTCCCCAGAGGCTGTGCTGGTTTTCTGCCCAAAGGAGCCCTACACCAAGCCCTGCCTCTGGGACTCAGGACACGGGGGTGCTGGCCCCTGAGAAGCTTATGTCACAGTCGCCGGGGCCAGGATGGGACCCACAGCTTCAACTCCAGTAACGGGAAAGCCCCCAGCCCTGCTGCTCCCAGCCGCACCCAAAGCCCAGGCCGTGGCCAAATTCCCCTGCGTGCTGCAGGCTCCCCATTCCTCCCGCCAAAGGACTCACCAGGAGTGGCAGTTCTTGTCCGAGGGCACCACTGCGCCTGGCCGGTAGGACTTCCCATGGACGTGGCACGGTGGTGGCGGAGGTGGGGTTGGGCAGGTGGCCACACACTGCATCTTGTCCTCATCAAAGATGGGAGCCTCTGGTGGGCACTTGGGGTAGCAGCCTGCGGGCCAGAGAGGCCAGAGTCACAACCAGACCCAGCGTCAGGCGCCTCGCCCTGGAGGGCTCCGCCCAGCCCCCAAGCAGTGGGCCTCGCTGACAGCACCGGAATGTGCTGGAAGCTGGGGCCACAGAGGCTCCTCGAGGGACCAGGAGAAGGGACCAGGAGAAGGCCAAGGGCGGCGGAGCGCAGGCCAGCCCCTCCCAGCCAGCCCCAGCCCACCTTCCAGGCCCCGGACGTCCTGCAGGCAGTCTCCGCGGGGGTTCTGGCAGGTCCGCAGGCAGGGCGCCCCGCAGGGCTGGTAGTGCCACTCGCACTGGCCTTCCGGGTTGTAGTAGTCACAGAACAGAGCTGCAGGGAGGAGGGAAGAGCTCGGTGGGGCCCCAGGCGCTCACGCGGGGAGGCCCCGCACCCCGGGGCTGCTCTAAAGCCGCTTCCCTCCCCTGCGCCTCCCAGCCATCGCAAGATGGGGACGGGGAGAGGGGGCCAGATCGGCACCCCCCAGTTATCAGGGTGCCACGGAGGCTGCCAGCAGAGTGGGGGTCTCCAGCCGGAACAGCTCCAGCAGTGCCTGTTCCTGGCAAGGCTCCGTGTGGGCTAGAGCTGGGTAGCTCTGCTGACCCCTCTGCCCAGAACGTTCTACCACAGCAGCGACCCCTCGTCGGCCACGCTGTCCCTCTGAATGTCTGCTAATCACACTAGCCGCACTTCGCCAGCCACGCTTCGTCCCTCTGGAATGTTCAATCACACCAGCCGCACCCTCGTCGGCCACGCTGTCCCTCTGAATGTTCAATCAATAATTTTGAAGCGACTTCTTCGGCTTCATCGCTGAAAACCTTCCTGACAACGACCACGCCATACCCTCGCCGCCACCGTCCTCAATACCACGCTTCAGCGACTTCGCCGCCACGCCGTCCCTTCAATGTTCAATCATCACCAGCGACTTCGCCGCCACTTGTCCCTTCACCAATCACCAGCCGCACCCTCGCCGTACACGCTGTCCTCTGAAATTCAATCACGCCAGCGACTTTCGCCGCCACGCTTCGTCTCCTCCTGAATAAATTAATCACGCTTCAGCTTAATTTCGCTGGCCATGCTGTCCTCTGTTCAATCACACCAGCTAATTCTCGCCAGACAATTCTCCAGCAATTTCGCCGGCTATGTTGTCCCTTCTATCGTTCAATCCCATCCATAATTCGCCGGCCATCGCGAAAACCTTTCCAATGTTCAATCATTCAGCGACTCGTCGCCACGCTTTCGTCCCTCTGAATGTTCAATCACCAGCGCACTTCGCCGGCCATGTTGTCCTCTGAATGTTCAATCACACCAGCGACCCTCGCCAGACCTCAGCGACCCCTCGTCGGCCACGCTGTCCCTCTGAACGTTCAATCACACCAGCGACCCCTCGTCGGCCACGCTGTCCCTCTGAACGTTCAATCACACCAGCGACCCCTCGTCGGCCACGCTGTCCCTCTGAACGTTCAATCACACCAGCGACCCCTCGTCGGCCACGCCCTCCTCTCTGGGCCCAGGTGTTTCTGTTTCTTTGGAAACCTTCCCCGGCTCCCCACCCACCAGTGGTGAGGGTGGTGGGGCACACCCTGCTGGCGCTTCCTGTTCTGCCCCGGGCGCCCGCTCGCACTCACGGCAGATGCTCGGGGTCCGCCAGGACACACACAGGCCCGCTTCATGGCAGGCCTGGGCGTAGGCGGCCACAGCCGTGCAGAAACACTCGCAGTCACCCCCTGAGTCGCAGGCACATGCATCGTTCACACAGGCCTCGTAGTACCTGGCTGGCTCCACCTGAGGGAGACGGGGCTTCAGGTTCCAGGGACCCCCTGACCCACCCCGCGGGCTCTTGGGGACCGGGCCCACACTGGGATATTGACCAGGACCGAGTTCCAGTGGAGCTCAGGGAGGGCGAATGTCCATCCCCAAGTGGCCAGCTGGGCCCATCTGGATATCCACAGGGCCCGGGGCTTCCTTGGCAGCCCTTGGGGTTAACACCCCCCAGGGCCCCAAAACCACAGCTGACAGGTGTCAGAGCTGGACGCCCAGCCCCTCTAGGCGAGTCCACACCAGCGCCAGCGTCAGCCCCAGCAGCCCACACCCTTGGTTGGCAGCTGTCCCCCAGCCCCCATTCCCTTCGCCCTTCTGGGTCCTCCTTGGGTCTCCATGACCCCCTTGGGCCCTGAGAAACGCCCCCCAGCCAGCATACGTGTGCGTGGCAGGCGGCGAAGGTGGGGCCGTGGAGGATGCTGCACTGCTTCTGGGCCCAGGACTTGCGGAAGGGGTTGGCCGTGCAGGGGTCCTTGGCCGCCAGGGCATCCGGGCAGGACGGGGAGAGCTTCCAGCTGTTCCCGAACTCCAGCACGTCCCCCACCACAGACTGGCTCCGTGTGGCAAAGTCGTTGACGGCAATGTCATCGAAGTTCCCGCACAGGCCACAGACCCTGCTCTGCAGAGGCACCGGGAGAGGTGGAGGTGGGTGCAGCAAACCCAGAAGGCCAGGGCCCCCCTGCCCCTCGGCCGCCTCCTCCCACCCAGGGCCCCCCTGCCCCTCGGCCGCCTCCTCCCACCCAGGGACCCCTGCCCTCGGTCAGCCCCTCCCACCAGGGATCCCCTGCCCCTCGGGCCTCCTCCCACCCAGGGACCCTGCCCCTCGGCTGCCTTTCGATTGATTCTGAAATGATTGATTCTGAAATTTTGTTGTTTCCGGATTGTTTTTGTTTTGTTGTCGATTTTGATTCTGAGTTTTGTTGTCGTGACGATTTCGAAATTTTTCCTGACGACTTTGAAATTTTGTTGCCTGACGACTCTCGAAATTTTGCCTGACGTGATCTTTGTTCTTTGCCCGACGATTCCTTTGACGTTTCCGATCGAGGTTTATTCTCCTCCCACCCAGGGACCCCTGCCCTGCAGCCGCCACCTCCCACCCAGGCAGCTGACAGCGACCACAGGCACTACTTCCTCTTTCCCACCTCCAGCTACACCTGGGGAGGCCCCGGGCAGTGCAGCTGAGCACCGAGGGCCGGGGCCAGACACAAGTCCCTCCTGGAGAAAAAGGAGCTGATGTGGCCTCGAAGGACCTGCCTAAGTCCTGATCCCGGTGCCTGTGCATGGCACCTCACTGGGAGATGCGATCTTGCAGGTTGAGGTAATGACTGGGTCCTGAATCCAATGCCTGGTGTCCTTATAAAAGGAAACCTTAGACCCAGTCACAGGGAGGAGGCCGCATGAAGACAGGGGCGGTGATCCGAGTGGTGTGGCCACAGTCGAGGAGTGCTGGGGTCCCCAGCAGATGCAAGGGGCCAAAAGGAGCCCCCCAGAGCCTTCTGAAAGAACTCGGCCCAGTGGATGCCCTGCTGGACTTCCAGTGTCCAGGCTGCAAGCAAATCCGCCAGGGTGCAGGCCTTTGCTCTGGCCCCAGAACACGGACACCCAGCCAAGGAATCTCCTGACCTGCTGCCCTTGCCAAGGCCTCCGTCCCCCCCACTTCCCACCCCCCCTTCCATCTCTGTGTCTCTGTGCCTCTCGTCTCTGCCCACCTGTTCCATGCACCCCACCTCCAGGTTTCCACCTCCAGGTTTCCAGCTGGCCCTGGCCTGGATGAGGGGCGTAGTCTTACCTTGAACTCGGGGCTGAGGTTGATGAAGATGCTGGTCTTCTTGTCCCACAGCAGAACCAGGCCGATGGCGGTGTCCACCACCAGGTAGATGCCCATCTGCCGGATGGTGTATGGCACCTCCTGGCTCTCGTTCGTCCCAGTCACCTCCACCTTCCCGTGGCTTAGCTTCAGCTCGGAGCCCTGCACGGCAAGGGGTCGCTCAGGGCCCCCAGCGAGAACCCCAGCCCACCTGGCCAGGCGGTGCCAGGGGAGCCTCCCGGAGGGCATGCAACCGCCCGGCCTCACTCACCCCCAGGAAGATCTTGATGGCCTTGGAGCAGGTGGTCCCCGTGGTGCCGCAGGGAACGTTCTCAGTGACGACACGGGAAGGAGTCCTGCGCGCTGCCTTTCCCGCCACAGTGGTTCTGGGGAAACAGAGGCCATCAAGGACCAGGCCGGCCCCGCCCTCCTTTCCACAAGGAGGATGGGGCGGGTTCAACCTGTGTGCACCCTGGGGCAACTGCAGACAGGCAGTGAGCAGCTGCGGGTCGTGGGGACCGCCGTGAAGACCCAAGACCCCAAACGTGCCGGCTCACCTGCACCAGCATGTACTCGCAGTCTCCATTGAAGCTGTAGCTCTGCCCATCGAAGGTGAGGTAGTGGCCATCCCCATACACAGCACAGGTGGCCAGGCAGGGGTCCTCTGTACACCGCCACATCCTGCTGTCACAAGTGCTGGGGGACATCTGGGGGTCAGGCTAGAGCACCCACAGGGTGCCTGCCTGGCTGGGTGCAGCCTTCCTACCCCCAGGGGGACCTAGCACCACAGACACGCGCCCACTGGGCCTCCCTGCCTGGGGCTGCTGGGAGCATCCAGCCCTCAGTCTGTGCCCTGTGTTTTCCCGGGACCCCTGTGCTGGGGTCTCAACTGTCTCTAAGGAGGGCCTCTGGTACCCTGAACCTGACACGTCCCAATCGCTTTGAGCCCCCCCCATACCAGGTATTGCAGCCAACCCGGATGGTCTGGCCGGCCCGGTAGCTGGCCTCGTTGAGCACGCAGGGGCAGTCCTCCACAGTGATGCAGTTGCCCTCGCCGTCTGCCACCAGCCCATCGGGGCACACCAGCCAGGCACACACTGGGGGCTGTACTGCAGGGCCAGCAGACACCGCTGAGTGATGGGGCAGGGCACAGGACCTGCCAGGTCCTCCCAGGGACAGCTCACCCATGCTACAGTGGAGGGGCCACAGGACCAGAGAGTCCGGGAGCCCATGGGTCAGGGTCCTCTGGGACGTGGGGCAGCCCATGGTCAGAGGTTCACCACCGTCTCAATCTCTGGGGGGCAGGCACCTAGTTAAGGCAGGTGATGGAGGGTGGCCATCGGGAGTCCCCAGGGCTTCACACAGGTCATGTCCAGGGTGTGGCAGCTCTTCTGACAGCCGCCCCGTGGTTCCCTCGGGCGTGGTGCATTGTGGCAGGCCGGAACACCATGGACACAATGGGGGAAGGGCTGAAGCATAGGCTGGGTTATGGACGGAGCCTGAAGGAAGGAAGTGAAGGAATGGGAGGAAGGAAGGTGGATGGAGGAAACCAGTGGGTGACCAGACATCCGGCGGAGTTCATCCACGAGCGGCGCCAGCACGATGGGCGGTCGCTATCCGATCCGGTGGCGTGACCGCACATTGGTCTAGGCAAAGAATGATGCGCACGATACATGAGCGCATCGACGTGGCGCACGATGGGCGCTGCCAGCACGATGGCATGATGTTATCGCACGATGGCGTGACATCGTCGATAATAAACGGCGTAATGATGGCGCGGAGTGCGCAATGGGGGGCGGATCCACATCCACGAACTGGGCCGCAGCACGATGTGGCGATAAGGCGCACGATGATACCACACGCGCACGATGCGCGGCGCACGAACGGCAGGCAGCACGATAAGCGGCGCACGATGGCGATACAGCACGATGGCGTGATGCACGCGCACGATGGGCGTGATGATCCACGATGGATCGCTAACGATGGGCGGATCTAACGATGGCGGATGCCACGATGCGATAAGCACGATGGCGGATGCCGATGCACCGATGGGCGGTCGCGTCCACGATGGGCGGTATTCCATCACGGATCCGATACAGCATATCAGGCACGATGGCGGCGGACATCGCGACACGCAGCACGAACGGCGGCGGCGTTATCATGGCGGAGCGGCATCGCGCACGATGGCGCAATGATGCTGGCGTGCGGATGGCGCAGGTCAGATTGCTGGCGCATGCGCACGATGGTGCGATAAGCGCACGATCATGCAAGACGTTAACGATGGCAGCAGAATGAACCATGCAGGCGGCGCACGATGCGATACCGCCACACGAGCGGGCGCGATACCGGCGCGGCTGACGGATCGCGCGACGCGCGACCGATGCACGGAGTGACGCGTAAGCCATGTAAAGCGCCCACACCTCCTTTCTTTCTTTCCCCGCCATGCCCAGAGGGCACAAACCATGCCTGACACCGAGCGGCTGATCAACAACCACCAGCCCCGTTGACTTGCGGTGGGACTAACCCTGAAGCCGTTTTTCAGGATTTCTTATGGAGATGATGAGGCTGGGGTCCCCAGTGCCTCCTTTCTGGCACTCACCTGGGGTGGGGGCTTGGCCTCCGATGCAGCTCAGCTTCCCATGTGTGCAGGTGCTGTGAGGAGACGGTGGTCAGAGCCTCACCCTGGGCCAGCAGGTGCCAGGGACCCCCAGTCCACAGCGGGAGCTCTTACCAGACAGCCCCACTGTCGTGCACCGACTCCCCATTGGGGATCACGGAGCCCCTGTGATAGCAGGGACAGTTGCTGGCCTGCACACACTTGCCCGTGTCGTCCAGGAAGGTGCCCTCGGGACAGATGCAGCCATCCACCGGGATAAAGCCAACACTGCAGGTGATGTCCCCCTCACTCAGAGAGCGGCAGGTGGGCTGGCAGGTGCTGACATTGTAGTGGTAGGTCATCGACTTGGGGCAAGTGGTCATGGGCTTTGCTGCAGGATGCCAGGAAGAGGGAATTCTCAGGACACAAAGCCCAGCGGTGGGCAGCCAGCAGCGAGTGACCCCAACCCTCTCAGCTACCCTCCCCTCCCTTCCTCGGCCAGGTCCAAGGCCACACTGACCTGGGGGCTCCTTGCCCTCAAGCCCAGCACAGAGGACGGGGACCCTTAAAGCACCTGTGCACACTGGGGGCACCCCAAGACCCGGGGGCACCCCAATATCCGCAGCCACCCAGTGTAGGAAAAGGGCTGGGCTTGGCGGGCACTCACTGCAGACGCCGTCCCTCCAGCCGCTGAGCTGCACACCCTTGGCGGCACAGGCGTGCACATAGGAGGACAGCGCGGCGCACAGGCAGTCCTCGCTCCGCTCACAGTTGCAGGTGTCAAACAGGCAGTTCTGTGGGGAAGGGGGGCATCAGGGCATCAGAGACCCCAGCCCACACCTGGTGGCCCCCCACACCCTGCAGGCCACACGTCCAGCAGCCAGGGTCCTCCCGTCCCAGGTCTTCCTGCCTCCAGGACCCCTCCCTGAGTCCTCACAGGCATCCCACCCCCTCAGCAGAACCACTTGGCATGTCATGCAGCAGAACCACCGTGCAAAGCAGGGGTTGTTGGGAGGACCAGGTCCTTCATCTCTGTGACCCAACAGGTCCAGCCATGCCCAATTTGCCTCAGACACAGCGCATCAGCTCAGCCTTGGCCTAATTTCCATTTGGCCCCTGGGGCCAGGGGGGCAACAAACCCCTGAAGTTTAGCCCCTGTGCCTAGTGTAGGGCTGGAGGTGCAAGAAAAACACCATAAACGTGGTTAATGAATGAGTGAAGGAATGAATGAAGGAATAAGTAAACGGTGGATGAGTGAGTGAATGAGTGAGTGAACAAGTGAGTGAGTGGATGAGTGAGTGAGTGGATGAGTGAGTGGATGAGTGAGTGGATAAGTGAGTGAATGAGTGAGTGAATGAATGAGTGGATGAGTGAGTGAGTGGATGAGTGAGTGGAGGAATGAGTGAGGGAGGAATGAGTGGAATGGTGGATGAGGAGGGATGGAATGGATGAGTATGGAGGGATGAGAGTGAGTGGAATGGATGAGTGGGTGAGTGAGTGGATGAGTGAATGAGTGAGTGGATGAGGGGACTGGAATGAGTGGAATGAGGAGTGGATGGAGGAGTGGAATGAGGAGTGGAGTGGATGAGTGGATGGAGGAAAGGAATGAGTGGATGAGGAATGGAGTGGACAGTGGATGGAGGGAGGAATGGAGTGGATGGAGTGGAATGGAGGAGGGAGTGGAATGGAGTGGATGGATGAGTGGAATGAGTGAGTGGATGAGTGGAGGAATGGAGTGGATGAGTGGAATGGAAGGGAGTGGAATGAGTGGAATGGAGTGAGTGGACGAGTGAGGGATGAGTGATGAGTGAATGAGTGATGGATGAGTGGAGTGGATGAGTGAGTGGATGAGTGGAGTGAATGAGTGGAGTGGATGAGGAGGAGGAATGAGTGGATGAGTGGAGTGGAATGGAGTGGATGGAATGGATGGAGTGGATGGACTGGAGTGGGAGTGGAGTGGAATGAGTGGATGGAGGGGTGGAATGGAATGGAATGAAGGAAGGAGTAAATGAGTGGAATGAGTGGAAGGAATGGAATGGAATGGAGTGGAAGAATGGAATGAGTGGAATGGAATGGAGGAATGGAGTGGATGAAGTGAACTTAGTGAGTGGGTAAATGAGTGAATGAGTCAGTGAAGAAACGAATGAATGAGTGGAGGAAAGAAAGGAATGGAGTGGAGGAATGGAGGAGTGGAGGAATGGAATGGAGTGGAATGGAATGGTGGAGGGTGGAGTGGAATGGAAGGGAATGGATGGAATGGTGGAGGGAATGGGGAATGGTGGAATGGTGGTGGAGGAATGGTGAATGGTGGATGGAATAGGAATGGGTGGAATGGATGGTGGTGGAATGGAATGGATGGACAGACAGGACCCCGTGCCCATCACAGCCTAGAAAGGTTGGTACTGACTGCCGAGCTCCCCCAGTGCCCTCCCAGCCCTCCTGGAGGCAGCCGTGAGGCTCAGTGGCCGGAGCCCCACTGGGCCAAGAGGCGGCAGATGCTACCGAGTAGTAGGTGTCTGGCTTCACGGCAGCGTGGCACCGGCTGAAGGGGCCGTTGGCATCGGTCAGCTGCGAGCACCAGTGCTGAGCATACTTCTCTGTGGACAGAGGAGGGTTAGGGTTAGGATTAGGATCAGGCAGCACACTCATCCCACCCAGCTTGGCCCCTGGTGTGGGGTTTGGGGCGCCAGCTTCTCTGGGCGGTCTGACGTTGGGCCCTTCATCCTGCTACACACTCAGCTCGGGTGGTGCGGTGCCCTCCCAGGAAAGCTCCCCTGCCGCAGGGCACAACGCCTCTCCATTTCCTCAGACAAAGTCCACTCCAGCCCCTCACAGCCTCTCACGGTGCCGCCTTCCAGGGACGCTAGTGACCCCCGCTCTGGACAGACAAACTGAGGCCCTTCTGGCCCCTCCACTGGGCTCACTGGACCCAGGCTTCCCAGGCTGCAGGAAGCAGGCCAGAGCCAGAGGATCCCATCTCCCACCTACAAGCCTGAGCTCTGAAGGGCTGGAGTGAATGACTGGGAGGAGGGAGCTTAGCAAGTGAAATGTGGGTGGGTGGTGGGTGAGGGTAGGTGAGTGGTGAATGGGTGAGTGAGTGAATGGTTGAGTGGGTGAGTAGGTGAGTGAGTGGATGAGGAGTGAGTGGTTGAGTGGGGTGAGTGGGTGAATGAGTGGAGGGTGGAGGGTGGAATGGTGGGGAGTGGAATGGAATGGAATGAGTGAGTGAATGGTGGAGGGAATGGAGTGGTGGAGTGGGTGGAATGGTGGAGTGGAATGAAGGAATGGAATGGAGTGGTGGAATGGGTGGAGTGGATGGATGGAAGGAGTGGTGGAGTGGACTGGAATGGTGGAATGGAAGGAATGGAATGGAAGGGTGGAGGAATGGATGGAGGAGTGAGTGGTGGAGTGGAGGGTGGAATGGTGGAGGGTGGAGGGTGGAATGTGGAATGGTGGAGTGTGGAGGGACTGGAATGGAATGGTGGAATGGCTGAGTGGGTGGTGGAGTGGATGGAGGTGTGGTGGTGGATGGGTGAATGGGTGAGTGAACAGCACGGTTGGAGTGGGTGAGGAGTGGATGAGTGAGTGAGTAGGTGAGTGGGTGCAGTGGGTGAATGAGTGAGTGGGTGAGTGAGTGGGTGAATGGGTGAGTGAGTGAATGGGTGAATGGGTGGGTGAGTGGGTGAGTGGGTGAGTGGGTGAGTGAATGGGTGAATGGGTAGGTGAGTGGGTGAATCCATTCCCCACGTCCCCACCACCCCACCCCATGCAGGGGTAGGCAGTCAGGGCCGATATCGACCAACAGAGACTCGCACCCTTTCTTTGACCCTGAAGCAGGTGCCCCACATTCCTGAAGCTCCATATAAGCCAGGCGAGGCGCCCACCATGAGCCTGTCCTTGGGTCCCTTCGTGAGCCACCCCACCTGGCTCACAGGCACACGTAGGGCCAGCCTCCACGCTGCCTGCAGTGCCAAATGGAAGCGGGAGAACCAGCGCCAGGCGGCCAGCACAAAGGCGAGCTGAACGGACACACGTACCGTTCTCCACACTCAGGGAGCAAGGGTCTTCGAAGCTGTTCCTGATGTTGGGACAGGCGGCCTGGGTCTTGAAGGTGTTGAAGAAGGCTGCGGCCGTGGCCTCCACCACCCCACTGAGGGTCCGGAAGTCATCGGCCTGGATGCTGTTGAAGTTCCCACAGAGACCTGGGAGCGGGTTAGGCAGGTTGAGGATCATGTGTCCCAGCCAGAGTGGGTGGGCTCCAGGCCCCAAAGGCGGCCCTCTTACCGCAGGTCTGCCCTCGGAGCTTGGGCGCCAGCCGCACGAACAGCTGCATGGTGGGTACCAGCTGCAGGTCCAGCTGCAGGCCCAGGTTGGTCTGGGCGATGATGAAGAAGGTCGAAGGTCTGAAGATGGTGACGTTGGCTGGGTACACAAAGGACAAGGGTTTTGCTGGGGGTGTGGGGCGGGACCCCAGGCAGCCCGGGGGTGGGGAGGAGGCTGCCACCCTCACCTGCAGAGATGGGCAGCTGGGTGTAGATCTGGTTCAGGAACACTTCCCCGCTGGCCTTGATCACCACCACCTGAGGGCAGCCAGACAGACGTGTGAGCACGGGGCAGGCTCGCCGCACTCAGCCCCGCGGAGGCTGTGAAATTGCCTGCAGGTGCCTGGGAGGCCTTTACCTGTGGCTGTGGGTCCTACAAGGTGGTTTTGTGCTCGCCCTGATTTTCTGAGTTTTCTGTGAGGACCATGCTTTATATTCTTTAGTAAAAACCAAAGTTATTCACTAAACGTAAACTGACTTCAGCGGAGAAGCCAAGCTGGCTGCAGATGCACCCAGTCCCTCCTTCCCGGGGCCCCTCGGGTCGGGTATGGCGGCTCGGGCAGCCCGGCCCTGAGCTGCTCCTTTAGGGACAGTCACGTGGACCCATAAGTAATGGATGCAGCCAGTGTTGCCAGAGGATCCCCGCCTCTCGCTGTTCACGCTGAGGACGGAGGGCTTGGGCAGAGGTGACTTGTAGAAGAGACAGGCCCCTTCCCCTCTTCCCAGGGTTTGCCCTGCCAGGCTCCACTCACCGTCTGCGCCCCGTCCAGGCTCAGTGTCACGCTCTTCAGGCAGGTCTCGCTGTCCGTCAGCCCACACCTGCGCAGCTCAGCCAGTACAGTGAAGGCACTGCTGTCACAGGGCTGCAGAACCGGACACACCAGGGGTCCTCACACTCCGCCCAGCGCCCAGCCCACCTGGCCCTGCCCCTCCACCCGGCTGTGCTCCTCTCCCTCACTAGAGACCCCCACTCCAACATCCCAGCCCCCGAAGGGGAGGTGTGCTAGGAGGCCGCCAGGTGTGGACACCGAGGCACACAGAGAAATCTGCATGCACTGTGGGGAGGCCACACTCTGCGACGCCAACCACAGGACCCTCTGGGAAGGACAGCTCTCAGAAGGCACAAATGCCAGTGGATGGCAGGGGCTGGGTGAGGGAGGGGTGAGGAGGCCGAGCTCCAAGGGGTTTGAGGGCAGTGGAGCCGACTGCGTGAAACTGCCTGGCAGGAACAGGACACTGCACGTCTGTCCGAAGCTGCGGAATTTCACCACCACAAGGGGCCCCGATGTCAACCGTGACCTGGGAGGTGAGGGCGCGCCAGTGACCTGGGAGGTGAGGGAGCCAGTGACCTGGGAGGTGAGGGCGCCAGTGCAGGCTCTACCCCAAGGCAGGGTCTCATCTTGGGGAGACTGTGTACTGGGTGCTAGGTATCATCTGGGGAGACTTTGTGTTGGAGCGGGAGTACTTTGGGCTCAGTTTCTTTGTAAACCTGAAACTATTCTCAACAGTAAAGTCTTAAATAAATAGCCCAAGGTGTGGAGGGCCCAGTGCTGGGTGGGACTGGAAGCTCTGGTCTGCAGCCTTCGTGCCCCTGTGGGAACCAGCGCTGGGTGGGGCTGGAGGCTCCGGTCTGCAGCCTTTGTGCCCCTGTGGGGCCCAGTGCTGGGGAGCTGGGGTGCTTCCTTGAGGTCTCACCATCAGTGACCCCCAAGGGTCACCCCGGGGCAGCAGTGACATGCAGCCAAGCTGCGGGAGCCTGTGGGAGGCTGGCTGTGGGCCCCGTCTGTCCGGCGAGCACCCCAGGCAGCCAGTGCCTACCTTGGTCAACACATAGCTGCAGTCCCCGTGCACCGTGTAGTGCCTCTCGTCAAACGTCGAGAAGTGGGCACCTCCAAGCACAGAGCAGGTACCCGGGCATGGAACCTCCTGGCAGCTCCACCGGCCTCCGGAGCAGGTGCTGAGAGCAAGAGACGGTGCCGTGTGGTTGCTGGCCCCAGGAGACCAGCCTCCAGCCTCCATGTTGGAGGCTGACCGGGTCTCACCCAGGCCTGCCTACATCACAGCCCGGATGAGGGACGCCTGCCAGCCTGGGTCACAGCCCCCAGCGGGTCCGTCCCATAGCACATCCTGGGGGCCTGGAGGGGGGCCAGGACCTACCAGTTGGTGCAGTCTGTGGAGTAGGTGGCCCCCGGGGCATAGGCAGTGCCGTTGTAGACGCAGGCACACTGTGACACAGGGACACAGCCGGTCTGGCCGACGTCATCGAGCACCGTCCCTGCATGGGTCAGGCAGGCCGGTGATGGGCTCCTGCTGTCCCCATGTGGTGGGTGGTGCAGGGGAACAACATGGCAGCCCTACAGCAAGCTGAGGCCTCAGCCAGCCTCAGGGGCCCGGGACATCTCGGGCTAGGGGTCTCAGCCAGCCTCAGGGGCCTGGGACAGGGGTCTCAGCCAGCCTCAGGGGCCCGGGACAGGGGCCTCAGCCAGCCTCAGGGGCCCAGGACACTAGGACTGGGATCCTTCTTTTGAGGCTTGGCCATGGGAGCACAGCCCCCTAGTTCCCAGGGTGCATCTGTGTTTCCCAGGGGCGGGGGAGCCTCACCCTCAGGGCAAAAGCAGCCGGCCACACAGTGGTCCTCGCAGGCCCGGGAGTGCTCCTGGTTGGAGCAGGTGTCTGTGCAGGGGGAGCGGCACTCATGGTACTGCATGTTGCTGGGGCACGTCTGGGCTGCGGGAGGCAGAGACACGGCTCACGTCCGCCCGCCCCGGCCCTCCCTGCCAGAGGGGTTGGGGGACAGGGCGCCGGGACACTCACGACAGAGGTCAGGGCCCCGCCAGTCCTGGGGCAGCCCCCCGGCGTGGGCGCACTGCCGGGAGTACTCCGCGAGGGTGTGGCAGACGCAGCTGAGCAGGTCGGTGCCTCCGCAGAAGCAGAGGTCTTGCCTGCAGGCCTCCAGGTAGCTGCCGACATCCACCAGGGCCACACAGCTGGAGAACAGCTGACCATTCAGGAGCTCCTCGCAGATGCCCTAGAACAAAGGCCACAGCCCGACTGAGTCCTCAGTGGGGAATCTGGACCGGTTCCGGGCTCACAACCCCTCCTCGTCACCGTGCCGGGCCCCTGTTCCCTCCAGGGCTTACAGAGCCAGTGGAGCAGTTCCTCGGGGGTTCAGGGACAGGGTCCTCACACTGCTCCGTGGGGTCGTCCATCTTCTGCAGGTTCCCAAACTCCATGGGAGTCAGCTTGATGTCTGCGGGAAGCACGGAGGTGGGCTCTGCCTGCAGGTCCCGGTACCCCTCAGCCCAGCACCCAAGCAGCAGAGCCCCCACGGCTGGATCCCTGGGGTGGGGTTAGAAGGGCCATCGGTGGCTCCTGTCCCCTCTGGATGCCTGAGTTGTCCTGGCTGCACCTGCTTGGCCACCCCATGCATGCTGCAGGACCCTCAGGGGGTCTGGAATGATGGAGAGAAACAGCCCAGGAGGTTGGTGTCCAAGTCACAGGGGACTGCCGGCTGAGTCCTCAACTGACCCAGGACCCTGGTCTCCTCCTGCCAGGCTGGCGGGAACCTGAGTACCTCCCAGTCCACAGAACCCAGCCAACCCAGCTCTGGGCCTGCCTTGCCAAGGGCTGCTGGACACCCAGGCAGACTCAGTTCCCCACAGAGGGACACCCTGTACTCGGGGCTTGTATGGGGCTTCACAGGCCTGGCAGGGGGAGGTGGGGAGTGGGGCCTTGGCTGGTGCAGGTCACATTTGCAAGGCCACAGCCTGACGGCAAAGACTCAAAGACCAAGAAGGAGGCAGGTCTGTCATTTCAGGAGAGGGCGTGCGGTCAGGGGTCGCCACCCAGAGCAGCCACACAGAGCAAGGGGCTCAACGGGCGATTTGCTCCCAGCCTGCAACCCTGAGACAGGCCAGCATTTCGGGATCGCGTGTGTACACGTGTATGCGCTGTGCTGGGAGGGAGGGCAGCTGCCTCCATGCATCTGTGCATGTGTGTGCCGGAGTGTCGGAGGGTGTGTGTGCACACAACACTGAGCCCCCAGGGGACGCTGAGGAAGGGGCTGATGGCGCCATGGGGCCTTACTGTGGGAGAGGAGCTCGCTGACCATGGGCATCCCGTTGAAGTCTCCACAGAGCCCACAGGTCTCGTTGGCATATTTGGCGTCCAACTCCAGCTGCAACGGAGGAGACATCAGACACCCGTCCCCACCAAGGGCGGATGGACAGATGAGGCTCAAGCCTGAGATTTCCGAGGAGGGGCCGAGGCCCACGGAGGAGACACCCCCAAAAGCAGCCTCCATCCTGGGGGCACAGACCCCGGGACAGCATTGGTGTCTGGGCACCTGTTCTTGCCCGCTGTGTGGGGTGGGGTCTGATCCTGACTGGGCCCAGGGCGCCTTTTACCCTCTGGAGAGGCTGTGGGAGCGGGTCAGCCCTCGAGGGCTGGAGGTGCACACCGGGACACCCCCACCCCCCAGCCTCACCAGCAGGCTGTCATCGTGGTTCCACATGAGGACAAGGCCCAGTCTGGCCTCCACCTTGGTGTAGCTGCTGCTCTGCTGAATGAAGACCCCAGACTGGCTGAAGGGCAGCAGGACCCTGCGGAGGGAGGCAGGGCTGAGGGGCTGGGAGCACGGTGAGGAGAGATCCCAGGCAGGGGAGATGCCTGTGGTCGCAAATGGGACACGGTCATCGTGACCATGAAGTCACGTCTGGGATGGGGACAGTGACTTCTGGAGCTCTGGGGTCACAAGAAGCTAGGAAGGGGCAGAATAAGAACCTGGGGATCCCAGGAGGGGATCCAGCTCGGTGGACCAGCTCGGGGGACCAGGGAGGACCCATGTCCAGCTCCACTCTCAGGGGCTTGCCAAGAAGTACACATCCTCCCCAGGACTGCCATGCCCCCGTGACCCCCCAGGAATGCCGTCCCCACACACCGCGTGGCCCCCACCATCCGAGAGCCCAGACTCACGGGCGGCCGTTGACCAGGACAGAGCCGTTGGTCAGCTGGATGACCACGCCATCCACCTTCATGAGGACCCTGCTCAGCGTGGGGGCTGCTGACTCCTGGCTGCGGCGCAGCTGGACGTTGAAGTCCTCGTAGGCGGCGCCGCAGTGCTCGGAGAACACGTAGTTGCAGAGGCCGGGGAAGCGGAAGACGTCGCCGTCGAAGGTCTTGTAGTGGAAGTCGCCCCAGGTGCTGCACACCCGCCCGTTGTGTGCCGGGTTGGAGGCTACGGTGGAAGCAGCATGGCGTTTGGGAGCGTCGCCCTCACCCTCGTCCTGTACCCCTTCCCCTGCCCTGCACTTTCTGCCCCACCCCAGCGTCCTGCAGGAGGTGCTGCTGCCCTGGACAGGGCACCCAGGGGTCCTTCCTGTGTCTGAGAAGTCCCAGAAACGTGTGCAGGGAGGTGCTAGGCCCTCTGGTTCCAATACCTACCCAGTGGCTCCAATACCTACCCAGTGGCCACCTGGAAAGCTGGGGCCCCTCTCCACCAGGCACCTCCAGGCCTGAGCGGGGAGCTCAGCAAAGCTAGGCCCCTTCCCCACCCAGGCCTCGGGGCTCCACTCACCTCGTACCACGGGGATGGTCCTCAGAGGCGGGAAGAGAGTCACCCCACGGGGCGGGACCCCTGCGGAGACAGGGACTGGTAGGACACACACACGGCCCCCAGGTGGGGTGGGGCTTCTGCAGCCAGAGATGTTCCAGCGTCCGTGGGTCCCGGCTCCTGGCTCTGAAACCAACTCTGGATTCTGCCGCGTGTTGCCTCCCCCCCCACCATCTGCTCCTTGTGTGTTTGCAGCTGCACACCCTGAGTTCCATCTGCACCTTGTGTGTTTGCGGCCACGAACCCTGAGCCGCACACCCTGAGTTCAGTGTGACTTTCTGCTTCCTCCCGGCTGTCACCAGGAAGAAGCCCTCAGGGGCTGCCAGCTCTCTCACACCCATGGGCCTCAGAACCTGAGTCTGCATCAGCGGCTCAAGTCAGTCTCTTGGGTGCTGAGATTAGGCACATCTGGCCCGATTTGGAGAAATGCAATCTGAGAGTTTGCCAGAAGCCCCCGACTCTGGCTGCCCTCGCCTGCCCCGCCTCTGCCAGGGCTGCTGGGCCCCCACGGGCTCCCGCTAGCACAATCCACACCGGGACGGCCAGCGCCAAGGGAGATACCTGTGTTGCTGAAGTGCCAGGAGGTGAACGGGGGGACACTGAGGCAGGACCCAGCTCCAGATCCCTGGAGGGTGGCTGGCACCCACAGGACATGGGCACAGCCAGCCTGCCCCGCCCTGCAACTCCTTCAGAGTCTGAGCGCTGCAGAGGGCTGGCCCAAGGACAAGCAGGTAGTGTGACCGACCAGGGTCATGGATGTGGGGTGTCCTCCTGTCCTCCCAGGTTTGGTCCTCAGCGGTGGCCAACTGGGGAGCCTCCCTAAAACCAGTGCCCCTGGGAGCCGTGCCACTCAGTGGAGGGTGGAATCTGACAGGCTTAGGGTGGGGGCCGGATGCTCAGACTCACCACCAGGTCCCTGGGCGATGGGAGAGAGGGCAGGGTGGTGCTCGTAGCTGGATTCGGAGGAGCCGTCCTGGGCATGGCCTGCAGAAAGAGGAGGGGGGCTGAGCCCAGATGCAGGGTGGCTGAGGGGGCTCAGGCTGCGACCAACAGATGCAGCGCGGACACCAGAGGATCGGGAGGCCATGGTGTGTGCAGGTGGCTGTGGCGAGGGCTCTCTCTGTGCTGGGTTGGAGGTCCTAGGGGGCCTCTGTCCATGTGAGTCAGAAGTCTGAGCCCAGACCCTCCAGGAGCATCCCCTCAACCTGGCCCCATGGAGCAGGTGGTGTCGGGACCCTTTGCCCCAAGCTGGCATCCCCATCTATTCATTCGCACTCACTGCAGAGCATGCCAGGCCCTGGCCTCCACACTCGGGACCCCCACCCAGTACAGTGATCCCACTGAGGGGCTGGAGCAGTCAAACGCATGGGAGGGGTCGGCCCCAAGACCGCCTGGAGGACCTTGCCTCCCTACAAGCAGCAGATCTTGCAGGAGGTTGATCTCCAGGGTCCATGGAGACTGTGCAGAATGTCACCAGATCCCAGCCCAGCCCCGCACAGCCCCACACATCCCTGCACAGAACCAGCATGGTGGGACCAGCCCCCAGCCCCGCACAGCCCCGCACAGTCCTGCACAGAACCAGCATGGTGACCAGACCCCAGCCCTTCACAGCCCTGCACAGCCCTGCACAGAGCCAGCATGGTGACCAGACCCCAGCCCCACACAGCCCCGCACAGAACCAGCATGGTGGGACCAGCCCCCAGCCCCGCACAGCCTCGCACAGCCCCACACAGTGCCAGCATGGTGGGAGGGGCGCCTGGCCCAGCCCAGGACCCTGCAGAGAGGGGGTCTTGGGGAAAGCTGTGATTCGCCTGCATCCCAGCCCCAGCTTCCCAGTTCCCACGCCTGACGTGGGGTCCTCAGGCCAGGCTGGGAGACCCCCCTCACCCCCATACCCTCTGCCCCCAGTGGGGCCCAATGCATCAAATGTCAGTGGGCAGAGGGGCCCTTAGCATCTGCAAGCCCCATTGGAGAGACAGAGACAGTGGCCTGAGCCTCACTTACCCAGTCCTGGCCCAGGCCTGCCCCCATCTTCTGAGCCCCGCAGGCCCAGCCCCAGCCCTGCCCTCTCCTGGGAGCAGCCCTGGGAGAGAATTCCTGCTTCTGAGATGAGAGTGGTACAGACGAGGGTTGGGGGGGGTGCAGAGTCCGGCTGGGCCACAGCCAAGGGCAGCACGGAGACACCAGGAGACAGTTCTTGCTCTGGGACTGCCTGGCAGAGGGCCAGAGGCTGGGGACAGGGCTGGGCGAGGGACCTGGGTGGGCCATGTGGCCGTCTCAGCAGTGCTGAGGTCCCTGCCCTGCTGTTCCAGGAGCCCAGGAGCACCCACTCCCCCAACCCAACCCCAGGCATTCCCCTGACAGGGGCACATGGTCACCAGCAGACCCAGGCCCAGGTGTCCCCTAGAAGCAGAGGCAGGGACTTACTGGCCCAGCGAGGGGCCGTTCAGATCACAGGGCCTGGAGCCTCCCGCATCACCCTCTTAGCCCCCAACACCCTCTTAGCCCCCATCACCCTCTTAGCCCCCATCACCCTCTTAGCCTTAGGCCGGGGGTGAAACAGTTCCCCTGTGGACCTCATCATTACATCCTTGCTCAGAGGCTGAGACCCCCCCAGGAGACCCCCATAGAGGCCCAGACAGGGAACATGAGCTGGTAAACTGGGCACGTGTGGGGTGTGCAAGGGCAGGTGCCTGGGGCTGATGCCCTGACCAGGCCCAGCGGGGGCCGTGAGCCGCTGGAGATACTGTGGGCCAGGCACTGTCGGCTGCCGGGGATAAGTGCAGGGATCCAGGCGGGGAGGGGAAGCCGGAGACCTGAGCTCCTGCTTCCCTGCCTCAGGGAATGGCCCAGCCTCAGAGGTCCCTGAAGCCCGGAGATCCCTTAGCAACCCCACGAGGTGGAAACTGCTCGTTGGTGGCCAGGGCCACAAGCAGGGGCTCTGCTGCTGGGCGCCGTTCATGGCACATGCCCGGAACCCAGGGCAAAGACTGAGCTGCCCGAGGCCCACTCAGTACCGCGCCACCCAGGACTAGTAGAGCGGCCAGGGACCGAGCCGTACCTGTGTGCCGGGTGCAGGCCAGAGCAAGAGCCAGGGTCCAGAGTGGGGCCAGCTTCCTCTGGCCGACACCCATCGTGTGGACGGCGGGGAAGAGTGCCCTGTCCCTCGGCAGCCTCTGAGGAGGGACCCAAGGTTGCAGGAGCCTTTTGTAGCCCCAGAGCTGGCTCCGGCCCCGAGCTTCACATGGGTGGGCGGGGCAGGGCCTGTGGTTCCCCCTCACCCGAGTAAACAGTGGGTGCTCACTGCGGGCTGGCCCGCGGCCGGTGGCAGGCAGAGATGGGTGTGTCTGCCAGTTTCCGAGGGCTCCCCCAAGCCCTGGCCTGCAGGGGTTCTCCCCACATACCCCACCCTAGACTCTTCCTGGGCACCGTGCCATGCCCAGCAACCTGTGAGTTCCCGGTGCCCAGAAGTGAGTGCTCAGAACAGCCTGGAGGCACCTCTTTGACACTAAACCCTCTGCAGCAGGACGGGGGGCCCAGCCCAGCCTCTCCCTTTCCTGCTATTCCTCCCATGGCAGACCTTCTGGTTGGACCCTCCATGTGGGCAGTGGAGCTGCCGACCTTGGCTGGGGAATGTGTGGCTGCCTGGGAGGGAGAGGCCAGCCCCAGCCCAGTCCCAAGCTCCTTATGGTCACCTATGTCTCCTTTTCTGTGCCTTTTCTTCCCCATGTCTGTCTTAGCCCAGGTGCCTGGAGAGAGAGCACTTCATATGCGACAGGAGTGTGGGGAAAGGGAAAATGATTGAGTGAGTGAATGAATGAGAGAATGAGTGAGTGAGTGAGCCAAGGCGTCCCTCAAGCCAGCCACATGCTGCCACTGAAGTGGTGCCAGCCAGCCTCACCCTTCCTAGAGAGAGGCTACTGGCAGCAGCCTCCAGGCAAGTGTCAGAACCCCTCCCTCACCATGCAGCCCCTCCCAGCATTGCCCAGGAGTCCACCTGTGCTTCAGTCTCCTGGTCCCAGGTGGGCAGGGCCAGTTCCATTCACATGATGGTCTTGGGCCACCCAGATCCAGAAATGCTCAGTACCCTCCGGACAGGAAGCTGATGACTGGGCCCAGCAGTCCCAGTACAGAAAGATCCCAGTGAGTCTTTGGCCTGAAGGGCTCTGGCTGAAAAGGTGCTGTTGTGTGATGAACACTCGCCCAGATCACGGGTGTGTGGTAGGACACTGGGGTTGGACTCTCCCTCGCAGGCAGCCACATACTCCCCAGCCAAGGTCAGCAGCTCCACTGCCCACATGGAGGGTCCAACCAGGAAGTCTCCCATGGGAGGAATGGCAGGAAAGGGAGAGGCTGGGCTGGGCGATCTGCCCTGCTGCAGAGGGATTAGGATCGAAGAGGTGCCTCCAGGCTGTTCTGAGCACTTGCTTCCAGCTCTCAAGGACCCATCCCAAGCTCCTTACTTGATCACCTACGTCTCCATTTCTGTGCCTTTCCTTCCCCAGGTCCTGTCTTGGCCCAAGGTTCCTGAAAGAGCACTTCATATGTGGCAGGAGTGTGGGAAAGGAAAATGATTGAGTGAGTGAATGAATGAGTGGGTGGTGAGTGAATGAATGAGTGGGCCAGTGATTAATTGAATGGGTGAATGAATGAGTAAATGGTGATAGAAGTGAATAGGAGAATGAGTAGGTGAATAGATCCAATGAGTCAGTGAGTGAATGAATGGGTGAATGAATGAGTAAATGGTGAGTGAGTGAATAGGTGACATTAAGTGAATGGATGAATGAGGTAGTGAAAGGTCAATGAGTCAGTGAGTGAGTGAGTGAATGAGTGTGGGTGAATGGGTGAATAGATGGTAAATAGGTGAAGTAAGTGAATAGAGAATGAGTGAGTAGATAGGTAAGACCAGGTGGATCGCGTGGAAGTGAATGAGTGAGTGAGTGAGTCAATGAAGTGGTACATGGGTGAGTGAATGTGAATAGGTAGGTAGGTCAATGAGTGAGCGGTAGACAGGTGTATGAAGTCTATAGGTAAGTGAAGGTGAGGTGAATGGGTGAATGAGTGAGTGAGTGAATAAGTGAGTGAGTGGGTGAATGATGAATAGAATGAATGAATATATGAGAGTGAATAAAGGTGTATAGATGAATAAGTGAGTAGGTAGTGAGCTGCGTGAATGGGTGAATTAATGAACAGTGATGAGTAGATGAAACAAATTAGGTGAGTGAGTGGGTGGATAAGTGAGTGGGTAGATAAGTGAGTGGGTGAGTGGGTGAGTGAATGGGTGATGGATAGGTGAGGTGGGTGAAGGTGAGTGAATGAGGCAGGTGAGTGGTTTGGGTGAATAGAGTAGGTGAGTGAGATGGGGTGAATGAATGAATGAGTGAGGTGAGAATGCAAGTGAGTAAGGTGAGTACGTGAGTAAGTGAATGGGTGAATGGATGAATGAGTGAGGTGAATGGGTGAGTGAGTGAATAAAGTGGTAAGAGTGAATGGGTGAGGTGGGTGAGTGGCAGGTGGGTAGAGTGAGGTGGGTGGGTGAGGTGGTGGGTGGTGAGGTGAATGGGTGGGTGAGGTGGTGGATGAGGCGAGGTGGGTGGGTGGTGGTGGGTGGGTGGGCCGTCGGTGGGTGGTGGTGAGTGGGTGAGGTGAGCAGGTGGTGGAGTGGTGGAGTGGATGAGTGAGTGGGTGAGTGGTGAATGGGTGAATAGAGTGGGAGGTGAATGGGTGGTGAGGTGGGTGGGTGGGTGGGTGGTGGGTGCGGGTGAGGTGAGTGGGTGGGTGGGTGTGTGAGCGGTGGGTGGTGAGGCAGAGGTGGAGTGGGTGGGTGGTGAGGTGAATGGGTGAAAAATTGGTGAATGAGGTGAGTGGTGAGATGAGGTGGGTGGGTGAGTGAGTGGTGAATGGGTGAGTGAGTGGGTGAGTGAGTGAGTGGATGAGTGGTGAGTGGGTGAGTGAGTGAGTGAATGACTGACTGAGCGAGTGATCACACTGGAAGCTGAGTGGCTGACAGGGTTAGGTGGACCACCCCAGCCACTGGTGCTTCAGGAGGTCTGACCTGACCAGGTATAGCCAGGGTTCCCCTGAGTCACTGGCCCAGTTCATACCATGACCTCTGAACAGTCTGAGTCACCAGCCTGGGCCTCAGAGGGGAGTGCCCCCTGCGTGTCTAAGGCTGGGCCAAGCCCCAGGGCACCTGGCCAACTGGCCACCCAGGCCTTGCAGCCCCAGCCACAGCTTTCTCCTCCCTCAACCAGATGTCACCCAGGGCCGCTACTGTGGTCCAGGCTGGGGGGGACTTCCCCCCGCCAGTGTTGGTGACCCCTGGCTGTGCTGGGCTTCCTCTTGGGACCTTGGTTCCGGCACCCAAACCTCTGGGCATGGGCCACGGGCCGACCGCCTGGTCCCATGAAAACCCCACCAGGCCAAGGCCTCAGGAGGCCTTAAGCCAGTGCCTACAGTTCCAGAGCCTACAGCCCCAAGCTCCACACACCCAGAACTTTCCAGAAAACCCACTGGGCCTTGTTTCCGAGCCCTGTAGGGGTTTCCGTCTGTCCCCAGGGGCAGTGAGGTCCCGGCCACGCCACCAGCTTCAGAGGGGAATCTAAGGGTCACTGCAGGCTTCCTGGGACCTCTCAGAAGGTGCAGGCAGGGTCGGCCGAGCCCCGGCGCAGCTGCCTGGCTCCTGAGAACCCTCCCTGAGGCCTAAAGCTCTCAGCATATGCCCAGGAGTCCCACGCACCGGAGGGCTCCACGCCCCCTCAGCTCCCAGCCCCCCAGCCTGCACAGTAACTCCTGCTGCCTCCCAGCAGGGGCCCTGGCCAGGTCGGCTGGATACCTTCCCCCAGTCTGGGGCCAGTGTCAGCTCTGAGACCAGCAGCCAGCACAGGTGTAAGGCCAGTGACTTGGTCTCAAAATCAGGATCACTCTTCCCCCATGAGTTCCCGACCTCCCGAGGTAGCCGAGCATGGCACTTGCATCTCGGAACCCTGATGCCCCGGGCACCCTGCCCGCAGCACCGACCACTTAGCAGGCATGGCTGCATGTGCAGTCCGGGTGGGGCTGCAGCAGGGGCCTGGGGGCCGGTGATCTGAAAAGCAGGTGCATCCCTTAAAGCAGACCCTGCCTCAGCCCCTGAGAACGGTGATGACCCCACGGGGCAGGAGTCCACCCTCCTGACTTGAGCCTGCATGCTCAGGTGAGAGGCACCTTCAGGGAAGGTGTGTGCCCGGGACCAGCAGCTGCCTGTCATCTGGAAAGTGCTTGCAGGAGGAGGGTTGCCAGAGCAGGGACAGTGCCGGGCGGTGGGAGCTTGCTTCTGTGGGATGTGCAGGAGGAAGTCTGTGCATGGTGGCGGCACGTGGGCTCCGCTGGGACCGCAGCCCACAAACCCTCCCTCTGCACTCTGGTGCCAGAGGCCCCACAGCTCTGGTCCTCGGTGGCCGCCAGTGCCCTCTCTCCCCGGGGTCTGACAGGTGAATGCAGACAAGAGGGCACTGCAGAAAGGGCGGGGGTCACGGCCCCGATAGGAGCTCCCAGCCAGGTGTTGCCACAGAGACAACAGGATAAGGAGCGGAGGGAGGCCCGGCCACATCCCAGGACCGCGCTGTCTCCTGCCACCAGGTGCTGACCCCACCTCCAGCCCCCCGGACTTGGGAGGAATTGCGTCAGACAGTTTGCCCTGGGTGACTAACTCATGTGAGATTAACCCCGGCCCGCACCACATCCGCACCACACCCAGTGGGGAAAGCCCCCTGGGGATGGCTTCGACCCCACAGAGCTGGGGAAACAGCCTGGGGTGGCCCGGGGCCACCTCCCCTGGAGGAGGGAGTGAAGAGGGTCCTGCTCCCAAGGACTCCCCAGGAACCCCAGAACTCCCTGGGAGCCTCTCAAAGACTCCCACAGGTGTGTATGTCCCGGGTTCCTCAGCCCCACCAGGCCCAGCGCACACTGTTCGGGGCACCTGGCCCAGTCTGCCTTCCAGCAGCATCAGTGGTTACTGGCCAGGTGAGCAGGGGAGGGAATCACTGGTTTCAACATCGCAAGCCCTGGGCTGGGCTCACACCCTGCCCCTAGCCTGTCACTTCCATCCCAGTTTCTGGGCGCAGCCCCCAGGAGGTCACCTGCAGGGCCACTGCGGTCAGCCTGGCTCTGGCTGGCAGGACCTGGGGAGGCCACACCCGCGCTAAGGCACCCAGAGTGGAGGGTGGGGGTCTGTCCTGGGGAGACCAGGGGAGGGCAGCTCCACACACCCTGCCCACAGGGGACCCCAGGGCTCTGTGGAGCAGACATCTCCCCCTCCAGGTGGGGGGGTGGCATTGGACAGCACCTGCTGTGGGGCCCTGAGCCCACCATTACCCTCCTGTACTAGCTGTAAAATGGCTCATTTAGAGCCCACTGCTCAGTGCCCTGCTGCCCTAGGAGGAACCCAGCCATGCACCCCCACAGCACCCAGGCATGCTGGGTCCAGATGGGAGCTCGGTGCCAGCCCTCCCCACCCTCCTCCTAGACTTGGGGCCACTGGGGGCCTGCAAAGCGCCTGTGTCCTCACCCACAAAACGGGTGGAGCCACCATGTTCGGCCGTTTCTGCTACTTCCACGCTCTGAACGTAGCCTGTCTCGTGCCTGGTGATTCAGAAAACGGTAACTTAGCACCTGTGACCCTCAGTCTCGCTGAGGCCAGGGCGGGCCATGGGGTCCAGGACAGCCCTGACTGGGCCTCTGACAGTCCGTGTTCTGGGGGATGTGGCAGAATCAGGAAGCCTGATCAGGCTTCATGTGGGAACTGGAGAATGATTTCACAGAAAGACAACAGAGTTTCTCAGCGCCGGGACCGGGGTAGGTCTGGCTTTGGAAGGGGAGGTGCCCCGGGCGGGGCCGGGAAACTGACACAGGAATTATCTAAGGTTGTTGACAGGAAGAGCGGGCTTCGGCGGCGGATTTTTACCAAGCCAGGAACTTACACAATAAGGAGGAAGGAGTCTTAAATTTCTTCCTGGCTTTCCCAGGGGGCCCGAGGGAGAGCCGTGGCGGCCGTGCCCATGGCAGGGTTAGGTGGCCCTTGCCCGGAGGGAGCTGAGACCCCGCTGGGCCCTCTGGGCGGGGAAGGGGCAGAGTAAATTTGATTTTGTGGCGGGGCTGCGTGATCTGGAGCCTTCCTACGTTTATTTATTTTCTCTGAATCACTGGACAAACAGAATTCCTCCCAAGATCTGGCCGGGGCTGCTGAAGCTCTGGTCCCCAAGGCCCATGGTTCTGGCCAAAGCGTCAGTTCCCTGCACTCGTGTCCACAGCAAGGGCCACACTGACCCCCGGGAGTGGCCGTTGGCTCCGTGGGCCTCCCACGTGGCAGAGCCGCTCATCTGCACCCGCACGGGCGGGTGATGCTCCGTGCTGGGGGCCCTCCTGTGCCTGGGTCCAGCTCGGCTCCTGGGAGCTCCTCATCCCCCTCCCCCACTCCTCAGCCCCATGCCTCTGGCTCCCCCGTTGCCCTCACACCTCCTGGACCCCAGGCACCTTCAGCAGGGCTCCTGAGTGCACACACGCCTGTGAGTAATTTGGGGCTGGGGGCTGGGGGGAATCACAGATTATGGGGTAGATCTGTGGACCCCAAATCCCCCTCAGTCCATTACCCAGCCAGTTTCCTGGATCCTGCCACTCCCCTGACTCCGGTAGCCCCAAAGGCCCATGAGAGTCAGGGGACACTGCCAACAAGTCCCCCCCTCAACTCCGCCGTGCACACACTGCCCCTCCTGGGTGGGGGGCCCTGCCAGGCTGTGTGCACCATGGATTCCCATCCTGGTTGGCCTCAGGGATAGGACCAGCCAGAGCATGCTGCCCTCGCTGCAGTTTCCAGGGGCCCAGATCAACCAGGGCACTGGGGCACAGGTTAGCACCTTTGACCCCTGGGAGGACAGAGGGGCATCGACGCAGGGTGGGGCATCGTCCACCAAATGCGTGCGCACGGTGGGGTGCCTTCCCACCAAATGCTGACAATGCATTTAAAAGATATTTTTCTCAGTGCAAAATCACAAAGAATTGAGAGCAGGGTCCACAGTCATGTTGACAGGAGCCAAGAGGCGGAAGCAGCCTAGTGTCTGTCCTCAGATCTGCGGGAAAACAAGGTGAAGCCCATCATGCCAGGGAGCACCAGGCAGCCACCAAAAGGAAGGAGACCCTGGCATGGGCGGCCGCGCGGGCAGACCCAAGGACATTGACTCGGAGAGACAAGCCAGCCACAGAAGGGCAAATGCCCCTCGGTTCCACCACACCAGGGGCTGGGGCCACCAAATCCACAGACACAGAAAGCAGACAGAGGCTGCCAGGGTTGGGCAGGGTCTGGGGCTGCTGAATCCATAGACACAGAATGCAGATGGTGGCCACCGTGGCTGGGCAGGGGCTGGGCACGGGGGGTGCGGACCTGGTGTTTAACAAGACAGAGCTTCAGTTCTGCAAGACGAAGATGTGCTGGAGACGGTGGTTCTGCGGGCTGCACGGCAGTGTGAATGTCCTGACAGCACTGCCCTGTGCACCCAGCAGTGGCAAAGATGGTCAACTTTATGTTATGTGTTTTTTACAACAACAAAAAATTGGAACAAAATTTGAAGCGAAAATCGCCCCCCGCATCTTGAGAAAACACCCACTAATATTTTGATGGAGTCTTTTCATATCTTCTGTGGACACACTTGCTCCTCTTGTAAGGAAGCATTGGGTGCCCTTCTTGCTGGAGGCCCTGGGGAACTCGAGCTCAGCCCGACCCCTCGCCCAGGGGGGCCTCCTCAGGTCCAGCCTTCTGGGTTCATATAAAATACAAATACACTGGCCATGTCTCCAGGGATGTTCTCGAAAGTATTGCCTGAGGGGAGCTGAGCCGCGAGGTCTGGGCTGGGCCCAGCGTCCCCAGAATGCCCAGCGGGAGGCTGAGTTTTCCCAGGGCCGGTGCGAGCCCAGCTCCAGGAGCAGACAGGCCCAGGGACACCCACTGTTCACAGCCTCATGCTCACACCTGGACTGTTTGAAGAATGTGCAGGTGAATAAGCCCTGTGTGCACCTGCCCTGAGACATACCCCTAGGCCAGGTGGGTTCCGGCCACGGGGCCAGCCAAGCTCCATCACCCTCAAAGGGCTCTGCTCGCCTCACCTCCCTTTGGCAGGCCTGGCCCACCCACCTGCATCTCAGAGCCCCCACAGTGCGCCCCAGGTGCCTGTCCCAGAGTCTGAGGAGAGGGAGTAAGTAGGACCAGGGACACAGGATTAAAGGCCCTGGCACCTGAACGTGGTCCTGGGAGAAAGACAGAGGGTGGTGCCCGTGCCAGGCTGAACGGTGCAAGAAGGCCCCACACTCACCCCACACACGGCCTGGGACTCACCCAAGGAAACCACAATAGTCCCTTTAGCTCTGCGGGCAGGACCGTGTGATCACAACACACAAACCCATTGAACTGTGACATGGCAGCAGTAGCAGTCCACAAATACACACCATGCAAACACACACACACACAAGCACATACTCACAACCTGCATACACACACGCAAATGCACACATACAACCATGCAAACACAAGCACACAAGCACATACAACCTGCATATACACACATGCAAATGCACACATAAACCATGCAAACACAAGCACAAGCACATACAACCACACGCATACACACACATGCAAATGCACACACAAAACCATGCAGACACACAAGCACATACCCACAACCTGCATACATACACACACACGCAGCCATGCAATCACACACACACAAGGACATCCCCACAACCTGCATACACACACATGCAAATGCACACACACGGCCATACAAACACAAAAACACACAAGCAAATACAACCTGCATACACACACACGCACATACTCACAACCTGCATACACACACATGCAAACTCACACACACAACTATGGCAACACACACAAGCACATACAACCTGCATACACACATGCAAACACACACACACAACCATGCAAACACAAACACAACCATGCAGTTTCACACACACAAACCATGCAAACACACAGACACACACACAAGCACATATTCACAACCTGCGTACACACACATGCAAACGCACATACAACCATGCAAACACACAAACACACAAGCACATACTCACAATCTGCATACACACATATGCAAGCACACACACACAACCCTGCAAGCACACACATGCAAATACACACAACCCTATGAACACATACACCCATGTAAACACACATGCAAACAGGCACGCATACAACACACATAACCACGCAAACACACAAGCCCATACACACCTGCACACAATCACATGCAAACACACACAGAAACTTGCAAACAAGCAAACATGGAAACACACATACACAACTCTGCAAACACACACATGCAAACACACACACATGCAAACAGACCCACAACCCTGCAAACACACACACACAACCATGCAAACACAAACACAACCATGCAGTTTCACACACACAAACCATGCAAACACACAGACACACACACAAGCACATATTCACAACCTGCGTACACACACATGCAAACGCACATACAACCATGCAAACACACAAACACACAAGCACATACTCACAATCTGCATACACACATATGCAAGCACACACACACAACCCTGCAAGCACACACATGCAAATACACACAACCCTATGAACACATACACCCATGTAAACACACATGCAAACAGGCACGCATACAACACACATAACCACGCAAACACACAAGCCCATACACACCTGCACACAATCACATGCAAACACACACAGAAACTTGCAAACAAGCAAACATGGAAACACACATACACAACTCTGCAAACACACACATGCAAACACACACACATGCAAACAGACCCACAACCCTGCAAACACACACACAAACAAGCAGATGTGCAAACACATACAGAACCCTGCAAACACATGCAACCATGCAAACACACAAACACGCAAGCACATACTCACAACCTATATATACATGCATGCACACACACATGGAACCCTGCAAACACACAAACACAGAAACACATACACAAGCCTACAAATACATACACATGTAAACATACATGCAAACAGACACACAACCCTGTGAACACCCCCCCTCCCCCCCACACACACACACACTGGCCCTCTTGGTTTTCCTCGGTGTGTTTGCCCAGTACAGGTGAGAGCCTATTCCTGTGCTCTCAGTTTGTCTCGTTAATCCAAATGTCTACGTTTATATCAATGTCACTCTGTCTCGACTAACAGAGCTTTATTCTAAGTCTTGGAAATTGTTTTCTGCTTCATCAAGATCGTCATGGCTATCCCAGGTCTTTTCCATGGCCATATAAATTTTAGAATGCACTTGTCAATGTCCTCCCACAAAGTAACTAGACTTTTTATTGGGATTGAATTTACAGATTAGTTTGGGGGAAAATGACGTTTTAACAATATTGAGTCTTCAACTCTGTTACTACATCTCCATATATTTTGGTCTTTTTGGATTTCTGCAGTTCTTTGCAGTTTTTAGTGTAAAGGTCATGGGGACATTTTGTTAAATTTATTTCTACACAGTAGAAGTTTTTTGGTGCTCTTTTCTACTAGTTTGTTGCTAGCATATAGAAATGCAGTTTTTTTTTTTTGTTTGTTTGTTTGTTTTTTTTTTTTTGAGACTGAGCATTCGTCTGAATAATGGCCCCAGAGATGCCCATGTTCTAAACCCTGGAACCTGGAACCATGGTGGAATGGACCTGGTGGACAGAGGGACGGACCGTGGGTGGGGAGGTTGTCCTGGATTATCTGGGTGGGCCCGAAGTAATCACAAGAGCTCTTGTGAAAGAGGCAAGAGGATCAGAGAAAGAGGTTGTGCAGAGACAGCGGGAGGAGAGGGAAGCAGAGTCGGGGAGAGCAGAGGCTCCCAGTGGTGCCGCAGGTAGAGGATGGTCCACCGGCGAAGAGACGTGGCCTCCAGAGCGGGAAGAGACAAGGACGTGGAGCCTCCCCTGGAGCCTCCAGACGGAACGAAGTCTGGTGAGCTCCCTGGAGACTTCGCACATCCGGACCGCATGGCAGTGAGCGTGCTGTGCTCAGCCACAGAGCTGTGACCCTTTGCCACGGCAGCGGCCAGGCTCCACCCAGCCAGGACGGTCTTGGTCGCGACTGGGGACCACACATGACTGTAACGGGTTTACCACTCTGCACCTTAACGGCAGCTTAAACACGTAGCATCCCTCAGGGAATACCTAAGTGGCAAACATTTATGCAAAGTAACATCTCTTAAGGGGTCCTGGATCCGCATACATGGTTTGAGCAAACTGGCGTTTCCCAGAAAGTGCCCATGGCCCATTTTGCAGACTAAGGAGGGGCCGGGGAGGGGAGAGGAGAGAGACTAGAGACAGGAGAGAGGCCAGAGACAGCCCTGCCGGGTCCACCCCCAGTCACTTAGGCTCTTTTGTCTTATTCACATGTTTGTTATCAATTTTCAGTTGTATTTGGTTAGAGACCATAGCCACAAAAATTAATCTCATGTTAGGCCCCAGAGAAAACTGCAGCCGATTCGTTAGACAACAAATTGGACAGAACTATATGCTAACAAGAGTGAATTTTACTGTATGCAAATTATACCTTGAAAATGCAAAATACATGTAAAAAAGATTAATTTTTGTAACCATTCTATGGATGCCTAAGATGAAGGAGTATTATTTGTATTAGAGAACAAAGTTTGAAATAAATGCGTAAATAAATCTTATTAATTACATAATTCAAATCTTCTCTCCACATCTTGCCTACTGTATCTGTCATGGAGTGAGATACTATAACTGAGCTTTTTACAATTTCTCTGCACTTTTTCCTACCTCAATTTTACATATATTTTTCATTTTTTATTAAGATGTAATTTGCATATAGTAAGATCCACGGTCCTGTTAGGGTTACAGTTCTCGGAGCTTTGATGAGCACACAGTCAGGTAACCATCACCACACCCAGAGACAATCGCTCTGTCACCCCACGAGGTCCCCCGTGCCCTGTGCAGCCGACTCCATCCCCTCTCCCAGTCTCCGACCACCACATATCTGTTTTGCACTCTACAGGTTTGCCTGCTCTGTGATTTTATAGAGATATATATATGTAGAGAGAGAGAGAGAGAGAGAGGGATGTGTATATATAGATATATGTATATGTATATATAGAGATGGAATTTTATATATATATATATATATATATATATATATATATATATATATATATGAGATGGACTACTAGTCAGTCATAAAATGGAATGAATTAACAGGTTTTGCAGTGACCTGGATGAAATTGGAGACGATTATTCTAAGTGAAGTCACTCAGGAATGGAAAACCAAACATCGTGCGTTCTCACTGATAAGTGGAAGCTAAGCTGTGAGGACGCAAAGGCATAAGAATGATATAATGGACTTTGGGGACTTGGAGGGAAGAATGGGAGGAGACGAGGGATAAAAGACAACAAATAGGGTGCAGTGTGTACTGCTCAGGTAATGGATGCACCAAAATCTCACAAATCACCGCTAAAGAACGTACTCATGTATCCAAATGCCACCCGGTAACTTATGGAAAAATAAAATAAAGATAATAAAATTATTTAAGAAAAAAAAAAGGAAAAAGGAAAATCAATGGGTTTGTTTTCCATTCATGGTAAACCATTTGCCAATTCTAATATTTTTCAGAAGTATTTGTGGGAATAAAAATGGATTCTAAATGAAAAAAAGAAAGATTCATTTCATCAATGTTTTGTAGTTTTTGGCCCACAAGTCCTCCACATGTTCAGTTAGATTAACGTCTACATGTTTCATGTGATTTGCATGATTGAGAATAGTAGTATATTTTTAAAGTCAATGAAGTCATGGTCATTGCTAGTAAATAGAAATGCTATTCATTGTTGTATGTTTATCTTGTATCCTTTGACCTTTCTGCACAGACATTAGTCTTGGATTTTTTTTTTTTTTTTTTTTCGGTATCTTTGGAATTTTCTATGTAGACAACCATGTCACTTAAAAATAGGAATGGCTTTGTTTCTTCCGAACAAATTGCCTTTTATTTCTTTTCCTTGGTTTACTGCACTGGCCAGAACTCCCAGCAGTATGTTGAATGAGAGCGATGAGAGGGGACACCCTCACCATACTCCCAGTGTCAGGCAGGAAGAACTCAGCCTTCACCATTAAGTAGAATGTTAGCAGGGGTGGTTTTCGGTTTCCCTTTTTTTGTGCTGTTCTCTATCTCATTGAGGACATTCCCTGTATTCTGATTTTTTGAGAATTTATAAGAATGAGTGTTGAGTCTCTTCAAATGTTTCTGCTCCTCTGATTGATATACTTGTGTGGTTTTTCTTCTCTGGCCTGTTAATATGGTGGGTTGCATTAATTTTTAAAATATTGACCCAGCCATCTTGCATTTCTGGAATAGATAGATCCCTCTTGGTTAGGATGGAGAATGTTCTTCATGTAGCACTGAACTGTCTGTTGTTATTTTGTTAGAGTCTGTATCCATCTTCATGATGGGTGTTGGTCTATAGCTCTGGTTTGGGTTTGCTTTGTTTTTGTCCTGCCTGTACGATTTTAGTATTTGGGTCATATTGACACCCCCTCTTCTACATTCTGGAAGAATTATGTATGATTGGCTTTAATTCTTCTTTAAAGTTTTGACAGAATTCACCACTGAACTCATCTGAGGCTGGAATTTCTTCTTTTGGAGTTTAAAATTATAAATTCAATATTCTCAACCATTTATTGGGCTGCCCGGTCATCTGCTTGTGTTAGCTGAGTTGTGATCACTTGTGCTTCTTGAGGAACTGGCGTATTTCATCTCAGGTGCCAAAGTTCTGTGTGCAGAGTTGTGTGCCGCAGCCCCTTGTCACCCTCTCAATATCTGTAGGGTCTGTAGTGGTTGCTCCTGTTTTAGTCCTGACCTTGGTCATTTGTGTCTTTGCTCTTGTTTCTTGCTGTAATGCTAGAGGCTTGTCCGTGTTATTGGTGTTTTTCTTTCTGTCACTGTCTCCCTGCTTTCCATTTCACTGACGTCTTTACTCTTTCCTTCCTTCAGCTTGCTCTGTGTGCAACCAGTGCTTCTTTTTCTCATTTCTTCAGTGGGCAGCATAGATTACTGACTTGACTTGTCCTCTTTTCTAGTGTGTTCCATGACTGCATTACTGCTACAAATTTCCCCCAGCACTGCTTTAGCCGTATCCCTCCAGTTTTTTCTATTTTTTTCTTTTTTGAGACACAGGGTCTTGCTATGTTGCCCCGGCTAGACTCAAACTCCTGGCTCAAGTGATCCTCCTGCCTCAACCTCCTGAGAAGCTGGGACCCCAGGTGCGTGTCTCCATGCCTGGCTATGTCCCTCAATTTTTGATACATTGCATTTTATTTTTCATTGAGTTCAATGTTGTTGTTTTTTGAAACTTCCCTTGAGACTTCCTCATTGGCCCACAGATTATTTAGAGGTCTGTTCTTTAGTTTCTGAATGTTTGGAGATTTTCTTCTTAACTTTCTCTTGTTCATTTCTAATTTGACGTCATTGTTGTCAGAGAACGTGCTGGAGTGTGATGTCAGTATCTTAAATGTGCTAAAGTTTGTGTTCAGGCCCAGGACACAGCCTATCCTGGAATGTGTTCTGCAGACATTTGAGAAGAATGTGTGCTCTGTGGTTGGGTGGAGTGCTCTACACATGTTGGTCCTGTTGGTTGATGGTGTTAAGTTTTTCCACTTCCTTGTTGATTTTCTGCCTAGTTGTTCTATTACCTGTTTAGAGAAGGGTGTTGATGTCTCTAGCTATAATTAGAAATGGGTGCATTTCTCCTTTCACTTTTATCAGATTTGGTTCAACTATTTTGAAGCTTTCAGCGTACATCTTCTGGTGGAAATTTCTCTTACTTTTCCTTCATCTGAAAATGCCTTAACTTCCACTTCCTTCTTCAGGGATACTTTCACTGAATATAACATTCTTGGGTGACAGTTCTTTTCTGTCAGCATTTGAAAAACGCTGCACTCTTTTCGGCCTTTGGGGTTTCTGATGAGGAATCCACTGCCGTTCAAACTGTCTTTCCCTTATATGTAAAATGTTGTTTCTCTCCTGCTACTTCCAAAATTTTTTGTTTTTATAGTTTTCAAAAGTTTGACTACAAGATGTCTTGCTGTGGATTTCCTTGGGTTTATCCTGTGAGGGGTTCATACAGCTTCTTGAATCTGTGGGTGTTTTGGCAAATTGGGGAGTTTTCAACCTTATGTCTTTGAGCTCTTTTCCATCCCCATCCTCTTTCTCTCCTCCCATGACCCCGACACCTGGAATGTTGGGTCTCTTGTTCTAGCCCCGTGGTTCCTGAGGCTCTGCGTGTGTTTCTCTCACCCAGTTCCGTCTGTTTTCTCTTCACCGATGGGTCTGATAATGTCTGTTATTGTACTTCCTGCTCACTGTTTCTTCCTCTCGCTGGACTCTCCCTCTGTTCTGTGTTGAGACCATCCATTGAAATCTTGTTTTTGTTTTTTATCTCTTCAATTGTTGTAATTTTCAGTTCTACCATTTCCATTCAGTTCATCTTTGTGTGTTCTGTGTCTGTGCTGGGATTTTCTATTATCTTTTGAGACTTTCTATTTTTAAATTTGTTTCAATTTGTTCACAAATGGAGCACCTTATGGGCTTCTCAAACACCCTTTCCAGATCATTCTAACACCTCTTCGTCTCAGGGTCAGCCTCTGCTGATTGTCCCTTTGAATTCAGTCTGAGGTTTTGCTGGGTCTTGGGATGATGAGCAATTTTTTATTGAAACTGGGCCTTTTGGATATTGCTACGAGACTCTGGATCTTATTTAAACCTTTCTCCGTGACTTCCTCTGGCACAGATTCATCAAGGGAAGGGACAGCGGGTGCTGTGGAAGTGCTCATTCCCCACCGGCCCTCTCTTAACACCCCGGGGGTTCTGCCCATGCCTGCCGGGCAGGGTGGAGCCCTCACCAATGCCTTCTGGCTGGGAGAGGCAGAGCGTCTCATTGCTGCTCCCATTCCCTCCACAAGCATGATGGACGGGTCTCTGTTACACTGAGCAGTGGTCAAAGTCCTGACTTTCCACCCAGCCTCCTCTGGCACTCCTCACGGGGCCTTGAAGTCTGCTTTGTCTGATACTGATGTAACCACTCTAGCTTTACTATCATTACTGCTTGCATGACATACATTTTTCCATCCTTTCTCTTTTAACCTTATCTGTGTTGACAGTCACAACATGTCTCTTGTAAGCAGCATATCTTTGGGTCTTGCTCATTGATTCAGTCTAAAAGTCTGTCTTTTAATTGGAGGGTATAGTCCACTTACATGTAGTTTAAATTTTGATATGACTGCATTTATATCTACCATTTTATCATTTGTTCCCTCTGTGTGCTATGTCTTTTTCTTTCTGGATGCTTTAAAGATTTTCTTTTACCTTTTATTTTCAGTAGTTTGACTATTACATACATAAGTGTAGTTTTATTCATATTTATTGCACTGAAGGTTTGCTTCTTGGAATTTAGAGTTGATGTTTTTAGTCAAATTTAAAAACATCTGGCTATTTTTTTCTTTAATATTTTTTACCCCCTTTTCTCTTTCTTCTCCTTCTTCAGACAACTTAATATCATCCCACCAGTCACTGAGACTTTTTCAAAAAACTGTTTTCTCTGTTCTTCACTGTGGATTGTTTCTATCGACCTCTCTTCAAGTTTCTTGATCTTTTCCTCTGTAGTTTCCCATCTTCTGTTAAGCCCATTCAATGACTATTTCATTTCAGATATTTGGTTGTGTTTGTTTTCAGTTTCAAGATTTTCATTTGGTTCTGTTTTAGAGTTTTCATTATCTCTCCTGACATTTCCCGCCTCTTCTCCATTATACTCATTTTCCAGTGTAAGTTATGTCCTATTTTTGTAGTGGTTAATTTAAAATACTTATCTCCTAATTTCAACATATGGGCCTCTCTCTGTGGGTATGCGTCTGATGGTTGGTTTGTTCTTTTGATTGTGGGCCATGTTGTCCTCTCTGGTAATTTTTATTGTACACTGTGCATTGTGTATGATACACTGTGGAGACTTTAGATTCTGTAATCTTCCTAAGGAGAATGTTAAGTTTTGTTTCAGCAGGTAGTTAAATTTTTGGTAGATCAACTTGATCCTGAGGAGGATTCTTTTTAGGCTTTATTGTCTGGGTCTCTTTCAATTTAGCCTTGTTCCTAGGGCACAGCTCTTAGTCCTAGCAGATGGTACCTGCTCCTAACATATAGTTCTTACAGAGTCGTGATGGGAAACAAGGTGTTTATCTGGGAGCTCTAGCTGGGCCAACTTGAACTCCAAACTCGGTAACCCCATGCTCCTATCTTTCAGCCTTCTAGCTGTTTCCTTTCACTCAGATGTTTAAGGTCTCATCCTATATGTGACTTTTAACTCCATCAAAAATTTGTGGATCTATTCTTCCTGTAACATCCTTCCTAATTTCCAGCCTCTGGCAACCTTAAGCTTGGACCTCAGTCTCCTCAGCCCAGCTCGGGGGCTGTAGTCAGCTGGCACCCTTTGCCTCACATTCCTGTTAACAGGGAAGCTCCCTCCAGTGGAAAGTCAGCTGAATGGGGATCATACCTCACTTACTTCCCTTTTCCAGGCTTGCATCCCCTCTGATGCTGCCTGCCTCTGATTTCTCACCAGTCGTTTTTTGTCGTTTTGGGTTTTTGTGGCGGGGGTGGGTGTGAAACTGAGTCTCACTCTGTTGTCCAGATTGGAGTGCAGTGGTGTGATCTCAGTTCACTGCAACCTCCGCCTTCCGGGTTCATGTGTGTCTGGTGCCTCAGGCTCCCGAATAGCTGGGACTACAGGCAGGCACCACCACGCCCGGTTAATTTTTGTATTTTTAGTAGAGATGGAGTTTCATTATGTTGGCCAGGCTGGTCTTGAACTCCTGACCTCAGGTGATCCACCTGCTTCAGCCTCCCAAAGTGCTGGGATTACATGCATGAGCCACCGCGCCTGGCTGCTCACCAGTCTTTTCACAGCTATCTTTTCTATTTCATCTTGAGTTTATGATTATGAAGGGCAGCATGTTAGTCTGATATGAGCCATTCCCCAAACACTGAAGGAGACTTTCACAGCAGTTTAATCTCTCTGTTCTTTCCCTCCTATTCTCAAAGAACTTTAGTTGTCTTCCACATTACTTACTCGATTTTATGCAGTGTTTTTTGCTACTTCCTGTTTTACTGTTTTGAGTACCTATATAACTCTCCCATCATGGTTTCTTTACATTATCTAGTTCCCTCCTCATCTCTGCCTCAGGCTGATTCTCTCCTCTCAGTCTGTTACCTTTTTTATTCATCTTTCACTTTTTGTTTCATTGAGTCATTGTTTTCTTGAATTCACAAATAATAAAAGCATATATTTTCTAAATATATTTTGTTTCTATGTACTTTTTAAATAAAACTATGTTCCCTCTGCTTTTCAGGAGAAACTTTTTAAAAAAAATAATAATAATATCTAATGAAGGCCAGGCATGGTGTAATCCCAGCACTTTGGGAGGCCGAGATGAGCAGATTCCTTAAGGCCAGGAGTTTGAGACCAGCCTGGCCAACACAGCAAAACCCTATCTCTATAAGAAAATATAAAACATAGCCAGGTATGGTGGCAAGTGCCTGTGGTTCCAGCTACTCAGGAGGCTAAAGTGGGAGGACTGCTTGATCACAGGAAGTGGAGGTTGCAGTGAGCTGAGACTGCATCACTGCACTCCAGCCTGGGCAACAGAGCAAGACTCTCTCAAAAATAAATAAATGAATAATAATAATAATAATAATAATAATGGCCAGGCATAGTGGCTCACACCTGTAATCTCAGCACTTTGGGAGGCCAAGGCAGGCAGATCACAAGGTCAGGAGATCGAGACCATCCTTGCTAACATGATGAAACCCCGTCTCTGCTAAAAATACAAAAAACTAGCCAGGCATGGTGGTGGGTGCCTATAGTCTCAGCTACTTGGGAGGCTGAGGCAGGAGAATGGCATGAACCCAGAAGGTGGATCTTGCGGTGAGCCTAGATTGCGCCACTGCACTCCAACCTGGGCGACAGAGTGAGACTCCATCTCAAAATACAATAATAATATCTAATGAATCTTTTCATAGGCCCCTCTTCAGCAGTTTTGCTAGCATGGAAGTGTTCTTTTCAGGCCTCCGGAACTCTCCAGTCAGGGGTGTGGGCTCTCCCATCCCCCAGGTCCCCGGTTGGATGGTATATCCACAGGTACTTAAAAGTCTGCCTGTGACTTCGAATAGCAAAGGTTGAGTCCAGGCTCTCACGGCATGTTCACTGCAGACTGGTTGGGCCTCTTCCCCCTCCTGATAACGCGGTCACCATCAGGAGCATTCCCAGGATGAAAGTGAACACTATTCCGAAGTCAGTCAAGGGGATTGTTAAAGATGGTAACTTTTTCACGTATTTATTCCCCAAACTGGTGAATTAATCCTGAACAAATGGAGAGCTGAGGGTATGGGTGGGAAGGTGAGGACACCAGGGAGGCTCTGGCCCTCACAGGGTTTGTGCCTGAGGGGGCAGGGGCTGGAGCTGGGCTGGGAACTGATGGAATAAGATGTGAATAACAGTGCCAGGGGCCCAACGTTCAGAGCTGGCAGGAGAGCGGGAAGGTGGATCTGGCCTGGGCTGCTGAGAATTTCCATCAGATCTAGGCACAGCGGGGGGACACCAGGGTGGTCCCGGTGCAGGGCAGGCTTCGGTGAGGGCATGAAGACTGCTGAGCAGCTGCCGGGGGGCTGGGGCACAGCGAGAAGTGAGAGGAAAGGGCAGGTGCAGCCGTGGATCCCTGGGGACTGCAGTGGGGGTCTGAACTGTGCATGGCAACGCCAGACACCAGGAAGGGACCAGGAGGCTCACACAGCTGGAGAGAGTGGCCGTGCAGCTGGGGACCATAGCATCACCTGCACCTCCTGGCTCTGCCCCTTGTCTTGGGCATGGCTCACTCAAGTCCCACAGGTGGGTCCCCATCACATCCCCCTTACTGGGGGATCCCTGAGGCCAGTGAGGGTCACAAGGATAGGCTGGTGCATGGCTGGACCTGGGAGGTGGGTTCCTAGAGCCCTCGGGAGGCAGAGTCAGGTCCAGCTTCCTGGAGTTGGTGGCCAGCAGAAAGGAAGGACAGAGACCAGGCAGAAACTCCGGCTGGGGCCCAGGGTCCCTGAGGGACAGCGTCCTGTCCCCCCTCCCACCCCTGTGGGCCTCGTTGCTTGCCTACCCTGGCCTGGCCCCACCGTCTCGGGACGCCTGGCACCTGCTTCTCTGCCCAGTGTGCCCCCTCCTCTGCCTGCCTCGTGGGGTGGGGCTGTCTAGACAGCGGGGGCGCCTTGGCCCACTGGCTTTGTCCCCAGAGCTCCCTGAGCAGAAGAGGCAGCCACAGACAAAGAGGTGTTTGCCTTTCCCCCACAGCCGGGCAGCTCCCCTGGCTCCAGGCCAGCCGGCGGCCCCAGGCCCCCACCCAGAGGGACACACCCAGGAGCTGGGCCTGTGGCTCCCTGAGGGGTGGGGTGAGGACCAACACCAGGACTTGTTTTCCACAGGGGCTTCCTGCGGGTGCCTCCAGCCAAGTCTGGGGCACAGGGCAGGGCTCTGATGAGTGGAGGTGAGGAGGGCGCCGTGGGGGCTAGCAGGGGCTCAGGCAGTGGAAGTGAGGTGGTGGGAGGCGGGCAGAGCACGGTGTGGCTTCCAGAAGGGGCCCCCTGACCTCCCAGGTGTCGGGCGGAAAGCCAGACCAGCTGTGGCGGGTGCAGGTGGGCGCTGGGGTAGGGCAGATGAGGAGGCCCCAGGCAGCTATAGGTCTGTGCCCCCAGGCGCCTCCTCTGCTTGGCCCCCAGGTTCACCCAGCACCCTGGGCTTCTTCAAGTCCTCCTGGCCTCTCTCCCTGTCATCTCAGGTGGCTTCCCCCTAAAACTGGCAACTAGAGTGTCCCTGCCTGTGCCAGCACCCTCTCCCCACCTGGCTCTGCCTGCCCAGTTCCCTTACATCTGTGTTTCTTCCACCCGATTTCCTGGCGTATTTTATGTCACGGTCCTGAATGGCTGTCAGGTGCCCAGGCCTGCCTCGGGATCCGGGAGGCTCTGACAGTGAGGAGGCAGCAAATGTCCCAAGACTCAGTTTCTCCATTTCTGAGCAGGGCTTCCCCCGACCAAGACTCGGCCAGATGACACATGGGGACACTCCTGGTGCCCTGGCCCAGTGGCAGACCCTCCCCCGGCCCCTTCATCTGTGTCCCACGTGCTGGGGCACGGACTGATTTTGTCAAGGAACAAGGAACAAGGGAGGCAGCGCCCTTGAAACCCAGGGCAGAAGCACAAAGCCACCAAGACCTGGCACACCCTCACCCCGTGCCTGCCACGGGCAGCCAGATAGCAGGCAGCTGGAGTGAACTCCTGGTCCAGGCCCCTGACCCTGTGCTGGCCGAGGGGTGAGAGCTGGGCAGAGTGTATCTGACCTGGGAACACCCACCTCACCTGAGCCTGCCCAGCTCCACCTGAGACAACATCCGGGCCCTGATAAATCCAGTCATGCACCCTGGGGGCATGCACCACGCTAATCCGCTTATCTGCCGGGTTGGTCACAGCTATGCCCAAAAGAAGTCCACACTGGGCGGAGATGAGGGGACAGGCCCGGGGTGGAGGCTTGCTCTGCGTCCCAGCCCGCTGTGCAGCTGGGCCAGCGCCCAGGCCCCTCAGCCTTCCCTGCCTTCCTGTGTGTTGGGTCTCAGGTTTCAACGGCCTTTCCCTGCATCCCACCCTGCAGTGGTCATCTTGAAGCCATGTCCAGCTGCAGGACAGCTGCACCAGTAGACGGCCTCCCCTGCAGGACAGCGGCCTTGCCCCAGGCTCAGGGGTGATCTGTGGCAGGCACGGGGCCCTGCAGCAGCTGGAAGGGGTCGGCAGATCCCAGGAAGCCTGCTCCCCTGCCTGGCTTACGACCCAGGCTCAGTTTACCGGCCGCTCTACCCCAGGCAGTGCTCTCGGCCAGACAGCAGGGCAGCATGTCCGAGGCCTGCTTTGTGGGTGGATGGGCTGGGTGCCTCTGGGCCTCAGATTCCCCACCCACACATTGAGCGTGTTGGGGCAGGTGCAGCCCTCAGGCCAGGCCTGGGGCCGGTGTGAGCACTGGGTACCTGCTGGAAGCCGAGGTGGAGACAGTGGGTAGGAGGAGAAGGCCACATCCGTGACCATCCACAGGCCTGCGTGGTGGGCACCCCACCAGGACCAAGGCCTTCGTCCCAAGTCACCTGAGTGTGTTGGCTGCCAAGGGCTTGGCCCTCCCTCCCTGGGAACTGCCCTCCCCAGAAAACCACCTCGCCCAAGGCCACGGTGAGCCTGCCCGCAACACCTGCCGCATCGTGGGACAGGACCCAGCCAGGGACGTCCCCCAAGGCCTCCCGGCTCCAGAGCTCCAGGGAGGCTCCCTTGGCAGCTCAGCCTGTCCCATGGCCCCTCCATGCTCCCCTCACCCCCAGCTGTTGTCCTGAGAGCCCTGCTGACCATTGCCCCACACCTGGGGCAGTCGTCCTCTGGGCCCCCAGCCTGAGACAACTTGTGTGGCTGGACATTGGGTGTGTGGGGGAGCTGCAGCGGAGGACACGGGAGGCACATGGAGGTCGAGACCCCCAGGCCTTGGCCCCCCTCTGGAGCC
>NC_044987.1:122605718-122666144 GCF_008728515.1 Papio anubis
CCCCCTCCACCCAGCCGTGTCTCCTGCTCCTGCCTCTGCTACCCTCCCAATGCAGCCGCCTGGTGCAGCAGCCTTTCCAGGGAGGCCTGGGTGGGCCGCCCTCATCTTTTGTCTCCTCAGCGGGCGTTGCAGTGGCTTCACCTGGAGGCTCTGAGGGAGTGCACCTGTGTCCTCTGGGTAAACACTGCTTGCGTCTGGATGCCATCCTCTGGTGCCCACAGGGATATCAGGCTGAGAAGGCCTTTGTGCTGGGGTCCTTTATAAAATAAGTCACGGGAGCATCCAGGACAGGTTAGAGTCAATATTCAAATGTACTGTTGTCTAAAAATGTCTGGAAATTTTACTCCTGGGGTCAAAAGAGGCCCCTCCCGTGGGCTCTGAGACTGGAGGGTAGGGGTTACGAGCAGAAGGACGCAGGGGAGGGGGGTGCTAGAGAGTGGAGGGTCCAACCCACCAGAGGGCATGCATTGGCAAGACCTGAGGTCATGCCATCATTTTCAGGCAGTGGGAGCCATTGAAAGTGCTTGAGTGAGAGAGTGGCCGAGGCAACGTGTGTTTGGCGAAACCACGGAAGTACCTGTGTTGGGAGGTGTTTGCTGGGAAGAGATAGAGTGGGGGTGGCTGGGAAGAACCGTGAGACCTGTGTACACATTTCAGGGGTCCACTCAGCCTGGGCGTCTCACGGAGCTGTGGCAGGCTGCATGGACCATGCTGTTTGTTTGGACTCCCAGCTGTCGGTGGGGATGTGGAGAAGGAGGGAGACCCTGGGGCTGAGGGGGCAATAGCTTGGATAGGGGAAGGTGGCAAGCAGAGGTCAGATGCGGAGGGAGTGGAAGGCCCCAAACCACAGCCATTTACACCTGGGTACCGGGTTGCAGCCAGGAAGAGGGGCCAGGATGTTGAATGCCAGCACCACCCTCTGACTGCTCCCTGCCCAGGCCAACAGTGGGGAGGGGGCATACAGCATTCTGAGGACCATGAGGGTGGGGACCCCAGGAGCTGAATCTAGAAGGAAAGGGCTCCTTCCAGAGGAGGTCATTTGGAGATCCTGCCATCCCTACCCCCTTCCAAACAGCCAAATGCACTCTGGCACCACCGCCTTGCCTGTGACCCCACCCCAGCTCCGGGTGAACCCCCTCCCCCAGCTTCCTCGGGAGACTGCCCATCTAGGCTGAGTTTCTGCAGCTCCTTCTCTGGAGCGGGAGCCAGGCACAGGCTCTGACACTGTCAGGGCAGCAGTAATGACGCTGGCCTCAAGTCTAGGGCCAGCCCAGGCCCCCTGCTGCCCCCAGACGAATCCTCAGAGGATGCGAGCCTGAGGGTCCCCATTCTGGCCCGAATGAGAAGCCACTCCTGGGGGTGCACTGGCGCAGGGGGCGGGGATCCCAAGGCGGCCTGGACAGAGTCAGCCTCCTCACGTCGCCCAGCCCTGACGCCCAGGCCCTCCCTAGGAAGGTGGGGTGCGTGGCCTGCCTGCTCCCTCCGCAGGGTTCCCTGGGGCAACTCAGTGCTTGTGGACCTGACAGCTCTCTCTGCCTTCCTAACCCTTGATCCCTTTGATAAACATCAAAACCTCAGCATCAGCATTGCCTGGAGGCCGTGCCCTCCATGCTGCCTCCTCTGCGCAGGCACTCACAGGCACGTTCACCCCAATTCGGAAGATTCTGCCCAGCCCACCATCTGCGGTTTGTGAAAGAGAAACAATAGACTATGTTTGCTATTTTGTTATCTAAATGCAAAACTGCACTATGACATTACATATACTTTTCTGGGAACACAGTCCCCTACTCCAGTGTGCAGGAGGAGGGGGCTGGCGCTTCCTTTCTTTGGGGGAACATTGCTGTTTCTGGGGTGGGTTGTTGGACAAGATCCAGGCTGTAGACACCACAAAGGAGAGGGTTGACAAGCCTGGCTCCCCGAGGCCACATCAATGCCAAGCCTTCTTGATGACCACAGTCTCCATAAACATGGCAAAGGGTGGACCAGGCTCCGGGAGATGGCATTTCCTGCCAAAAAGGATTCATGTCGGGAATGCATAAAGAATTCCCACGTCTCATCATGGAAAATGCAAGCCCCCAAAGGGAAGATGAGGGGAAGCAGCAAAGGGATTGTTCGAGAGAGGGAGAAGTAGAGACGCCTGGGAAGCAGGTGGACCTGAGATGCCGCTGAAGTGTCCGTCAAGCTTCCTAATGTCGGGCGTGGGTGATGACCTAGAAGACAGACGCTGTTGGGTAGTGCTGGCGGAGTGTGACGGGAGAGGTGCTGGGGCTTTCCTAAGAACATGAATGTGGGCTCCCAGAGCTCATGATTCCCTCCTCCCCAGAGGGGCTCACCCTCCAGTATCCAGGCAGGGGGGCCAGGAGCACACGCACCTTTTTATATTTGTGTGTGTGCATGTGTGTGAGTATGTGTGTGTTCAAAGGAGAATCTGTTGCTCGTGTAACTAAAATTAAAAATAATACAGATGGCCGGGCGCAGTGGCTCAAGCCTGTAATCCCAGCACTTTGGGAGGCCGAGACGGGCGAATCACGAGATCAGGAGATCAAGACCATCCTGGCTAACCCGGTGAAACCCCGTCTCTACTAAAAAATACAAAAAACTAGCCGGGCGAGGTGGCGGGTGCCTGTAGTCCCAGCTACTCGGGAGGCTGAGGCAGGAGAAGGGCGTAAACTCGGGAGGCGGAGCTTGCAATGAGCTGAGATCTGGTCACTGTACTCCAGCCTGGGCGACAGAGCGAGACTCCGTCTCAAAATAATAATAATAATAATAATAATAATAATAATAATAATATAGATGTAGAGGAATTGGAAGTCTTGTGCTGTGTTGGGGGGAGTGTGTAATGCTCCAGCCACTGTGCAAAACAGTAAACATTAAAACAGAAGCACCATGTGACCTACCAATGCCACTTCTAGGTCTAGCCCCAAAAGAATTGAAAGAAGGCTGAGTGCAGTGACTCACGCCTATAATTCTAACACTTTAGGAGGCCACGTCAGGAGGATCACCCAGGCCAGGAGTTCAACACCGGCCTGGGCAACATATGGAGATCCCCCATCTCTACAAGAAATTAAAACATTAGCCGGGCGTGGTAGTGCACACCTGCGTTCCCAGTTCCTTGGGAGGCTGAGGTGGGAGGATCGCTTGAGCCCAGGAGTTTTGAGGCTACAGTGAGCCATGATGGTGCCACTGCACTCCTGGGTAACAGAGTAAGGCCCCATCTCTTAAAAAAAAAAATATGTGTGTGTATGTTTGTATAGAAAGGGGGTGGGGATCTCAGCTGGGCGCGGTGGCTCACGTCTGTAATCCCAGCACTTTGGGAGGCCGAGGCAGGTGGATCATGAGGTCAGAAGTTAGAGACCAGCCTGGCCAATATGGTGAAACCCCGTCTCTACTGAAAATATAAAAATTAGCCAGGCATGGTGGGGCATCCTGTAATCCCAGCTACTCGGGAGGCTGAGGCAGGAGAATCGTTTGAACCCAGGAGACGGAGTGAGCCGAGATCACGCCACTGCACTCCAGCCTGGGTGACAGAGCGAGATTCCGTATCAAAAAAAAAAAAAAAAAAAGGAGGGTCTCAAGGAGATGCTTGTGTGCTCACGTTCATAGGTTCGGAACTCACAAGAGCCAAAAAGCGAGTGCAACCCAAGTGTGTGTTGACAGGTGAATGAATGAACAAAAGATGGCGCATCCACACAATGACGACCGTTCCGTCCTAGAAAGGAAGGAAATTCTGACTCTGCTGCATAGGAATGACCCTGAGGGCGTCGTGCTGAGCGAAACAAACCTCAGAAGCGCAGGTCCTGCAGCATCCCACTTAGACGCGGTCCCTAAGGCAGTCACTGGCGTGGAGGCAGAGAGCCAACGACGGTACCCACTTAGATGCGGTCCCTAAGGCAGTCACAGACATAGAGACAGAGAGCCAACGACGGTACCCACTTAGACACAGTCCCTAAGGCAGTCACTGGCGCAGACAGAGAGCCAACGACGGTACCCACTTAGACGCAGTCCCTGGCAGTCACTGGCGTGGAGACAGAGAGCCACACGGTACCCACTTAGACGCTGTCCCTAAGGCAGTCATCATGGAGGCAGAGAGTGAGCCAACGCCGGTACCCACTTAGACGCGGTCCCTAAGGCAGTCACTGGCGTGGGAGGCAGAGAGTATCAACGACGGCACTCCACTTAGACGCTGTCCCAAGGCAGTCAAGCAGATATAGAGACAGAGAGCCAACGACGGTACCCACTTAGACGCGGTCCCCAAGGCAGTCACCGGCGATGACAGAGAGCCAACGACGGTACTCCACTTTAGACGCCGGGTCCAGCGCATCACGGCGCGGAGGCAGAGAGCTGTAACGACGGGTACTCCACTTTAGACGCTGTCCCTAAGGCAATGCCGCCACCGCCGAGACAGAGAGCCAACGCGTTTGGTACCCACTTAGACGCTGTCCCTAAGGCAGGTCACTGGCGGGAGACAGAGAGCCAACGTCAGTACCAGGAGCTGGGGAACGAGTGTTGAATGGGGAACAGAGTTTCAGTTTTAGAAGATGAAAAGAGTCCTGGAGATGATGGCTGTGACGGTTTCACAACCATGTGAATGTACTTAATGCCACTGAACTGCACAATGGACAATGGTTAAAACAGTAAATTTTAGCCAGGTGCAGCAGCTCACTACTGCAAGCACAGCACTCTAGGAGGCCGAGGGGCTGGGAGGTGGGAGGATCACTTGAGCCCAGGGGTTCAAGACCAGCCTGGGCAACACAGAGAAACCTCATCTCTACAAAAAATAATAAAAAATAAACTGGCTGTGGTGGTACCTGCTTATAGTCCCAGCTACTTGGGAGGCTGAGGTGGGAGGATCGCTTGAACTCAGGTGTTCGAGGCTGCGGGAAGCCAAAATTGTGCCATGGCACTCCAGCCTGGGAGACAGAGTGAAACCCTGTCAAAAAAAAAAAAAAAGAAAAGAAAAGAAAAGAAAAAAAAAATCAAAAATGAAAACAAAACAAAAAAGGTAAATCTTATGTACAAACAGGTAAATCTTATGTACATCTTACCACAGCAAAACAATAATTATTTTACAAGCCCAGTAATAGAAAGCAGCCAGAACAGATGGGGGTGGCAACAGCCTCAGAGGTCCTCGGGGCTCCAAGTGCACCCCGGCCTGTGGGGAGTGGACAGGGGTGGAGATGTGAGTGGGCTTCAGGGAAAGGGCCGAGGGAAGCAGCGCCTGCTCTGAGCCACCTGGGGCACTTGCTGGAGAACCCGAGTCCCAAGTCCACTGGCCGTGGCAGGGAGAGCTGGTCCGTGGCTTTGCCATGTGGCGGCCAATCCGCCCCCTCTTCTCATCTCTGAGCCTGGTGTTCCCAAACTTTTCTACTTGCCTGTTCATCCACCAGGCTCTGAGGGCCCGTCCTGCCCAGCAACAGGGGAACCAAGGGGCCAACTTCGGCTTTCCAGAAGCCTCCGTCCAGGGGAGGAGTCGACGTGAACCAATTGGTCACACACACGCGGAAAGGTGCTGCTGCTGGGGACCTGCGGGGCAGGGCGGCGGGGGGCAGAAGGAAGGTCCCCTGTTTGGGGGACCATATATTAAAAACAGGCGGCAAGCTGAGGCATCCAATCGAGTTCGTCCCGGGCCCCAAAGTCATCGCGAGGCCAATAAGTCCCGTCTAAGGTGAGGACGGGCGGGTCTGGACCCAGGCCCTGGCAGGACGGCGGGTCCTGGACGTGCCACCAGCTCTCCGGTTGGAGGCTTCTGCACGGGCCGTGCACTGCGCTGGGAGACCCCTGCCTGGGCAGCCTTGCTCCAAGGTCAGCTCCATCGAGGGTGCCCGCCCTCTCAGCCCTGGCCTGTGCCATCTGCCCACAGCGCTTTCTCCCCTGGATGCAGGCTTCGCCCCCTCTGTGTCCTCCGCTGCACCAGGAAGGGCTTTCTTGCGTTGGCTGCCTGCCCGGCGCAGACTGACCCGGACCAGCTGAGGCTGACAGCGCAGGGAAGGAGCCGGACGTCCCTGTGGCTGCTGTGCAGAGACCAGGGTGTCTCCCCACACCTGTGGCCCCCAGGCCCCCAGGGACACAGGGTCTGCACCCTGCCCCACCTGCTCCGTCTCCAGGACGCCCTCGCTCCCCAGTCTGATTGCAGGGGGTGGGGGGGCCCAGCAGCCTTGGTGACAGTTCTTCACCCCAAGGGCCCGCCCAGTTTCTCCTGGCTCCTGGGGATGGGAGCGGCCTGGGGCGTGGCCCCACTAGCTCTGTGACAGGGCTCTGGACGCCTTCCCAGGCCCTGGTTTCCCTGAGACCTGCTGGCCAGGACCACAGGCCTCCTGGTTTCTGGTTACTTTTCCTCCCCTCAGAAAGCAGCCTTGGCAGAGAGAACAGTGGCCCAGAGGATCCCAGAAGGCTCTCCAGGCCCAGAATCTGGGCATCTTGCAAGGATTTGGAATCCTGGCCGGATGTGGTAGCCGAGCCTTAATCCAGAATTTTGGGAGGCTAAGGCAGGAGGATCACTTGAGGCCAGGAGTTTGAGACCAGCCAGGGCAACACAGTGAGACCCCCTCTCTATGAAAAAATTTTAGAAAATAGCCAGGTGAGCTGTTGTGCCCCTACAGCCCCAGCTACTTGGGAGGCTGAAATGGGAGGATGGCTTGAGCCCAGGAGGTCAAGGCTTCAGTGAGCCATGATCAAGCCACTGCACTCCAGCCTGGGTGACAGAGTAAGACCCTGTCTCTCAAAATAAACATTTTAAACAATGGAAGTTAAATCCTCTTTTGGAGACTGTGGGGTGAGGGGAGTGTGGCCACACCACAGCCCTTCCACCTCCCCATTCTGTGCCCCGCACTGTGCTGTGCTGGCCACTGGCCTCACGCTCCCTGAAGCACGGCAGGTCCCCCACCCCCAAGGCCATGCTGGGGTGGGGACAGCGGCCATGTGCTTCCCACTTGGCGGGGGCCGTTCCAGACACCTCCCTGGCCGCCCCGGCGGGGTCTCAGTTGTACTGGATGTGAGCACCATGGGCCTCCCTCCCCCCAGACTACGAGAGCCTCCGAAGTTGGGACCGTGCTGTTTCCCAAAGGGTTCCCAGGACATGCTTGCTGGGTGAATCAGTGAATGAGTGAATTCATTCTCCTGGGGGCTGGATGGGGGCGATGGAGCCTCCAGCCTCCTGGGACCTGCCCCCAGTGTGGAAAGTGAGGACCCATCTGTCTTCCTGAGGAAAACCTGGGCTTAGTCCTCCCTCCGGCCCAGGCGGGGACCGGACCCCGCAGCTGGAGGGAGCCGGCTTAGCGGACGGCGAGTGTATTAAAAACAAGCTTCGGAGAAAAGCTGAGGTGTTGGTAGAGACAAGCTCAGGTGTTGGTAGAGTTCATCCCAGGCCCCAGAGTAATCACACGGCAAACAAGCCCTGTCTAAATATCACGGCGGCTAGGGCAGCGGCACGCAGCAGCCTGGAAATGTCAGCTGGGGGTGGGGGCTCCTCCGAGCCCCGGGATTAACAGAGGCACCTGAAGCGAATGTGCCCACCTCCTCCTTTCTGCTCCTGCTCAGGACCTGGGCTGGGCCAGCCCAGGGCACCTGGGGAGGGGCTCAGAGGGTCTCGCTGGGGCCGGGGGCTCCTCTTTCGGCCCCGGCCCGGGCTGGTTCCCGTGGGGTGGCAGCTGAGGGGAGTGGGAGACTGAGCTTGGCCAGAGTGGGGTGAACACACTTCCAGGCCCAAACCAGCAGCCCATGGGTGGGGGCAGAGAAAGCTGCCCCACTGCAGGCCCAGTGAGTCCTCAAGTGAGGGGGCCACCCGGTCACGGGGATGTGGTGGTGTCGGTTCGGGGAACTTAGGGTTCGGGGACCAGCCCCTGGGCGAGGCGGTCACAGCAGCCGCAGCCACTGCCTGAGCGGGCCGTTCCTGAGCAGGCCACCTGCGGGCTTCCCTCCAGCTCTGCCCATCGGCTCGGGGCTTCCAGAGCCCAAGAGAGCAAAACATTTCTCCCGAGCATGGGTGGAGGGAAAATAAGGATGTTTACGGTCGAGTTGCCCACGGAAGCGTTACCGAGCCCCCTGGAGACTGATCTCGCCGCGGTGGGACCTTTGCATTCTCCCAGGTGGTGGGGGTCTCTGCCGTGTTGTCCGTAAAGTGTCAGCGTGGGGCCAACCGGGGACCTCAGCAGCCGTGTCCGAGCCTCACCTGAAACAAGAACCGGAGGCCTGGGCTGCTCCTCCCTCCCCGCCCTCAGGAGCACGGGCAGCAGCAGGTGAGCTCCATGCAGGCCCCCAAAGCCAGGCAGGTGCAGGAGGGAAGGACAGGATTCAGGGACATGAGACACACAGGGGGTCCCTTCTGTCCCAGGATGCTCCTAAATCCAAGCCCAGCTGCCCCCAGGGCGGAGGGTGCAGGAGGCTGCGTGGACAGCCGGCCAAGAGGGGTGGGGGCCACGGAAGGCCCTGGCGAGGCCGTGGGGCCAAGCAGAGGAGCCTAGAGTGGCTGCCCAGATGGGTCCTAGGAGACGCAAGGCGTCCTCCGCACCCATGTTCTGTTTCCCCGGCTCTGACCCGGTGTGCGGCCTCTCCTTCATGTCTGTATGTGGCTACCTCGAAGGCCCCTCTCCTCGGGCCCTGTATGTCCTCCTTCCTCTGATTGCCCTTGGGAGAGGTGGCATTGAGGTCACCGGCTCCCCTCCCAGAGTCTGTATCTTGTGGGCAAATGCCCCGGTGCCTCCCACCATCCTCCACGCATGCAGCTGCCTGCCCAGGTCCCCTGTGAATGCAGCCCAGGGCCATGCAGGCCACAGCCAGGGCTGATCTCCCCAGGCGGGGCCTCCAAGTCTACACCTGTGGCTGGGAAGGGGCGTCACAGCACAGATGGGATGAAGCATATGAGCCCTGGGTGTGGACCTGCCTCAGCTCAGAGCAGCAGTCGGACCACATCTTCTCCCTGCCACAGGCCAGATGACTAGCACCCAAGCCTGTGACACTGGCACTGCTGGGGGACCAGGGCGGGCCGCGGCCTTGCAATTAGATGTGATTTTCTGTCAAAGCACAGCTGCTGCCTCTGTGAGTGACTAACGAGAACTGAATGTTGCTCTTACTGCCTTTCACTCCACTAATTTGTCAGAGGCTGTCAAGAACCAGGGGGAGGGGGCAGGGTGTGGGGACCAGAGGTCTGATTGAGTCACCAGCATGGGGGTGAGGCCGGGTGCTCAGGGGGGTCTGCAAGAAAGCAAGAGCCCTGGCGGGAACCCAGGGCCAATAGAGGCCTCAGCCATGACGTTGTGTGAGAGTCCGGAGGGACACGGGAGCCGGGGTCACCCTGTTTATTCCATATCCATGGCTGGTCAGTCCTTCTAAGCCCCTACTATAGGCACACGTGCACATGCATGCGTAGGACACACACACACTTACACAAGTGCACACGTGCATGCATGTGGACATCAAATCATACACTCACATGAATAATTTTAGAAGCATGTACACACGTGTGCACGCAGACACTTTCACACACGGGGAAGCATTCCCACACATGTTCCCTGGCACAAGCATGCACACACACACACACGCGCACACACACGCACACGCACACACACACACACGCACACACACACGCACACACACACACACGCACACGCACACACACACACACGCACACGCACGTGCACACACACACACACGCACGCACACATGCACACGCGCACACACACACCCTTGAATGCACACTCTGTCTCCCACACAGACACAGACCAGCCAAAACTCCAGGCCAAGCTCCGATGCATGGGTTCCCAAGCCTGGCTGCGCACACAACCAGGGTGCTCTCAGCGATCCCAGCATCTCCACACGCCTGAAGCCTCTTGTCCCGGGGTGGGCTTCCAGGTGATGTGGGCCAGCCAGGTATGGGTGGAACCGTTCTCCTCCCCCTCCAGCCCCAAGCCTGAGCCAACCTGAGTCTGGCATGGAGCTCCTGGAGCCAGGTGAGCAGTGAGGGGCACTGGGAGCTTGGCCTTTGGGGGTCCCATGGGCACAAGGGGCTCAAGACTGACCCCTCCTCCCACAGGGGCCTGCAACCGCCAATCCCTGATGTCCCCACTGTGTGGATGGTAAAACTGAGTCCAGGGCCCCAGGGGCTGAGTCAGGACCCTCTTTTCGGCCCCCTACATGGTGGGTCTCAACACTGAGGCAGTCCCTACGGGCAACAAGGATGGAAGGACAGAACTGGCTGTCCAGACTGGAGGGGCTCAGAGAGGAGGCCACTGGGGGACTGCCTGGAGGAGGAGGGCAGCCTGGGCCTGAGGGCCTGGCAGGATTTGGTGAGGAAGGGAAAGCGGAACCCCAGGCGGGCCGCAGCAGGAGCAGATGGGGGGCAGGAGCCATCTGTGGGGGACAGGGAGGGCCTGGCTGACTGTCCAGGGTGTGGAGGAGGAGAGGCAGCCCACGGGCTCAGAGCCTGAAGGAGGTGCAGTGCCTGCTCTGCCGGCCTCGCTCTGGGCCTGACTTCCAAACACCCAATTATCCCTAAGTGCATCCGATCGACCGGCAGGGCGGCTGCTCCGGGGCCGCTTCGTCCATGCGCTCCGCCCGCCCTGCTGCGGGGCTCCATCCGATGGCCTCGTTAAGGCTAATTGCTCTGGCATTTGGGTCTGACAGGGACGGCGGATTCTGTCCTGTGTCGGGGCGTCTTGGTTCCTCCAGCTTGGGAAACGGAGGGGAGCTGCTTCCTTACACGGCACAGAAAGGCCAGGGCAAGATGTCATGAGGGGAGGATGCAGGCCTCACTGTCCCCTGCCTTCTTGGGACAATGGGAACTGAGGGACAGCCCAGTGTGGCATGACACCCCAAATCCTCAGGAGGTCCCCCAATGTCTCCCAAATGTGAGTGGGGGTCTAGGAGGGTGCAGGCCTGTGTCCCTGGGACCCAGGCTCTAGAGGGGGCATCTCTGGGGACCCTGGGAACCCTGGACCGTAAAGAGAACTGTGGGGTAGACATGGGCAGAGGGGCAGGGTGTGCTCCAGCATGTGTGTGCATGTACATGTGTGCACTTGTACCACCTGTGTGTATGCATGTGATGTGTATGTGTCATGTATGAGTGCACATGCATAGTGTGTGGTGTGGACATATGTCACATGTGAGTGCATATGTGTAGTGTGTGTTGCATGTGTGGTGTGCCCATGTCATGTATGAGTGCACACGTGTAGTGTGTGCTCATGTGTGGTATGTGTGTCATGTATGCATGCACACATGTAGTGTGTGCTTGTATGTGATGTGTACATGCATCATGAATGTGCATGTGTGGTGTGTGTGTGTGTGTGGTGTGTGCGTGTGTCACGTATGAGTGCACTTGTATGTGTTGTGTGTAGTGTGTCATATACGAGTGTGCTTCCCTGTGTAGTGCACTTGCATCTGTGTGTGTGCTTATGGTGTGTCCGTGGGTCATTATGAGTGCATTGTATGTTTACTGTGTACGTGAGTGCACTTGTATGTGTGGTGTGTACATCTGTCTTGTGAGTGTACTTGTACATATAGTGCATGCATGTGTCATATGCATCCGTGTGTGCATGCATGTGTTATGTATGAGTGTGCTTGCATGTATAGTGTGTGGATGGTGCTTGTACCTATGGGGTGTACATGTGTCATGGGTGCCCACACGTGCATTGAGAGTTGTCTGTGTGCATGTGTGTGTGCCTCACACAGATGCCTGCATTTACCCAGGCACTCGCAAGAGGACACAATGCTGGCTCTCAAAGATCACAGGGCCACCTGAGCACACCACAGCCAGGCCATGTCTGGACGCTGCAGAGCCACAGGGCGATGCCTGTCAGCTAGGGGGCCCAGAACACCTCCTCGGCCCCTCCCCAGCACGTACATGGCTGGGCTCCTCCAGCAGGCCTGGATTTGGGAAGGCCCCATGGTGGGCAAGGCTGGTGCTGGGGATCAGGTCTGGTGGCCTCAGAGACTCTCCCTGTGGGCGGAGCAGCCTCACAGCCGGGTTGAAGCCAATGCTCTGCCCCTGCCCCATGCGGGGAGTGGACACCAGTGCCAGGGCACAGACCTGCCGGGTGGTTAATCTGGGTGATTAAGCCTCGGTGCTGAGAGGCTGTTGAGCGCTCTGGTGATGGAGCTGGCTCAGCGCTCCTTACAGCCATGGTGGCAGGGGCCATAACCACAGGGATGGCAGGAGGAAGTGGCAGAGGGTGGTGGGGTATGGAGGGGACCCCAGAGGGCTCCATGCAGGAAGGTGGAGGCTGTCGCAATGGAGGGGACAGCAAGGGCTGCTCAGACCCCCGCGGGGCCCCCACTCCCCTAGTCACCTGTTTTGTCTCTGATCTGGCCTGGGTCGGCCCTCACTCCTGGCCTCTCCCTCACAGCCCACCCCAGTGGGACTCTGCCCCAGCCCCTCTCCTTCCCAGGGGCCACTGTGCTGGTCCCAGGGGTCTCTTGGGGTGTGACCTCAGCCTCCAGAGAACCCTGTCCCAGCTCTGCCCTTCCCTCTGGGGTCTCTGTAGATGGGATGCTGGTCACAGCAGCCTGTCTGATTTGTCCCCTGTGGTCTGGGGTCCTGAGCCCCGCAGCACCAGGGGATGGTGCCACCAGATCTTTGAAAGACCAGTGTCAGGCCGGGCGCGGTGGCTCACGCCTGTAATCCCAGCACTTTGGGAGGCTGAGGCGGGCGGATCATGAGGTCAGGAGATCGAGACCATCCTGGCTAACACGGTGAAACCCCGTCTCCACTAAAAACACAAAAAATTAGCTGGGTGAGGTGGCGGACGCCTGCAGTCCCAGCTACTCGGGAGGCTGAGGCAGGAGAATGGCGTGAACCAGGGAGGCAGAGCTTGCAGTGAGCCGAGATCGCACCAGTCCAGCCTGGGTGACAGAGTGAGACTCCGTTTCAAAAAAAAAAAAAAAAAAGGAAAGACCAGTGTCTTGGGAGTTGGAAAATCTGGGCTGGAGACTCACTGTGTGACCCCTGAGAGGTCGCACCTCAGAACCTCAGTCCTCGCATCTGCAGAATGGATCTGTGAACACCTCAGCTGCCCGAAGGTGGATGCTGCAGGCTGACCCAGCACTGAGCTCTGCCAAGGCAAGGGGCAGCCGTGTGCTCCCTCCAGACCTGTGCCTAGCGTGGAGGGGCCTCTTCCCGTGGGCGCTGGAGTGGAGCCTTCCTGGTCTTTGTGGACATCTCTGGAGAGGGTCAGAGTCAGGTGGGTGACGCAGGTCAAGGCTCAATCCTGGGTGGTCCAGACTGGAGAGGTAGCCTTGGGCTGGGAGAGGGGAGGCTGGCCAGGGTGGACTTTCGGGGCCTCCATGGGTACCCTCACTATCTGGGATGGGGGAGGGGCACGGCACAAAGGAGGGCGGGACCAGGGCCAGGACTGGAGTCAGGGGCACCTCCGTGCCCACGGGGGCCTTGGATCTGGGGTGCAGCGTGGTTCCCTGGCCCTGAGGGGCTGGTGTGTGGGACAGGCTTCCTAGGAATGGACGGGCAGGGCTGCCTGACTGGGGCGGGAGGCTGGAGGCAGGGCAGGTGCAGGGGCCTGAGGGCAGCACTCGCCTCCTCAGGGGTCCAGGGGCCTCCCTGGCCTCAGCACCTGGCCTGAGCTCCTGCCTCCGGAGAGCCTGGCCTCAAGGAAGAGTCTAGAAAGCTTCGTTCCCATCGGGCTTCCATGAAAGCACAACTGGTCCAGGCAGGAAACCGAATTAAAAAGCAATATTTGTATCAGTGGAAGACATTTGCTGAAAGGTTAAATCCACATCCGGCAGTGTTGGCCACGAGCCTCAGGCGTGGTGTTCGTCAGGCATGTCTCTCCTGGCCTGGACACCTGAGCACTCAGGCCACCCTGGGCAGAGCCGGGGCGGGGCGCTCAGGGGCCTGGCGCTGCCTCACCGAGGGATCCCCAGTCGTCGACCCTGGGGCAGGCAAATGAGCCTCTTCCATGTACCTTGAAGGGACTTGGGGGGAGCCATGAAGAGCTTCAGCAGTCCTGGACGCTGGGCATCGAGGCTGGGCCACCTGGAGCCAGCATCAGGGACTCAAGTGTGTGGGCCTCAGCCCCGGGTGACAGAAGCTCACAGGCGGCAGGGTGAGGCCAGAGGTTGGGTCTTCAGGCAAATCCCTCCAATGCCCTTTTGAGCAGGCACCCAGACCTACTGTGGGCCAGGACCTAGAGGTGGAGGCCTTTGGGGAACGCCGTGGAGGGGCACAGCATCTCCGAGGGAGGACAGGGTCTGCACTGGGTGCTGGGAGACAGCAGGGGCTAAGCGGTGGGCTTCCCTGCCCCCAGGGAGGTTCCAGAGGAGTACAAGGGAGGGGACATTAATATTATGGCAAGAAAGGGCAGGACTTGCAGAGTGAGCAGCGACCGAGGTGGGTTTTGTGGGATGCGCAGGAGCTCACCTGGATAAGAGGTGGCTGAGGAATGACACTGTGAACTGGGGATCACGGAGCCCCAAATCCTTCTGGGGCAGGAAGTGGGAAGGGTCGGGGGCGTCTCCCCTTTGCTCTGACTGAGCACTCAGCCTGCAGAGGACAGCGAGGAGCCGCCGAGGGGTGTGGAACAGGGATGCCATGGCTGAAGCAGTTTTAGGAAAGGTCCCAGGGGCTATCACTGAAGAGAGAATGGGGACAGGGGTCGTCCCACAGCTGATAGGAGCAGAGTGAGCCCTGAGAGATGCCAGCTCTGGTGCCACAGTGACCAGCCAGGGGACGCCTTCAAGAAGTCAGGGAGCGTCCAGGGCTTCTGCTTACTGCTGGGCCCAGCGTGCCACCTTGGGCTGCCAACACCAGAAAGCCCAGCAGACACAGGAAGCCCCATGCCTGTCGGCAGCGGTTCCCCTCCAGCAGGGACAGCGGTAGCAGTGTTCAGCCTCGGGCCATGCACTCTGGGGCCACGTCCTTCCCTCTCTACAGTCCACCGTTGTCAAGGTGGGCTCTGGCCATCTCTGCTGACCCCAGAGGGATGAGGAGGCCTCCCCTTCGACCAGGAACCACCCTGGGCAGGGCATCACTCCCTGGATCGGGGCAGCGGCTGGGAGCAGGAGGTGCCAGTGGGCATGGGCGGGGTGTGGGTGCCTGAGGACTGTGGGGTGGACACGGAACTCGGGGGAGGCTCTAGGCTGGGGTTGTCCTCAAGGGAGTTCTCAGGTCACCCCAGAATCACCCTCGCCCTCAGGCCCGGTGGGGTAGAGGAGAAACTGCAAAGGTCTCTCCAAGGCAAAGGGCATCAGGGCCCTCAGCACTGAGGGACATGCGTGCTCTTCAAAGAAGGGGCCACAGGACCTCCGAGGGAAGCCAGGAGGCTAGCAGTGGGCCACAGAGGGGCTGGGGGGGGGGGTGGAAGCCGTCCCTGGCATGCCATCCTGGCCCTGGCCACCCTGGTGGGGGCTGCAATGCAGGAGGTGGGAGTCATTTGGAAACGCATGGCATCTCCTTGGGGATGTCTTCTGCAGCCTCCCAGGGTCCTCCACACTGGACGGGTGGGCCCTCCTGGGACATTCTGGACCCCACGGGGCGAACCTGGGGAGCCTCTGCAATGACCACACCTGCAGGGCCTGGGGGCTGCGGGCAGATGGCACTCCTAGGAAACACATCGACAAGACACACGGCCTGGAGTCTTCGGGAGAAGCAAACAAATTGCCTCCTGACGTCCAGGGCTGGAGGCTGGATTCCCCATCTTGGGGCTTTCTGGGTCCGTCTGCCACGAGGGTCTGGTGTTCATTGAAAGTATGCCCCTGGGTTGCCAGAGAGCCCCTCCCTGTGTGCTCCCTTGAGGGGTGTGGGGCCAAGGGGACCCTGGCTGTCTCAGCCCCCCGCAGAGCACGAGCCCCTGGTCCCCGCAAGCCCGCAGGCTGAGGATGATTCAGACAGGGCTGGGGAGTGAAGGCAATTAGATTCCACGGACGAGCCCTTTCTCCTGCGCCTCCCTCCCTCCCTCCTCACTCACCCCCGCCTCCATCAGGCACAGCAGGCAGGGGTGGGGGACGTAAGGAGGGGAAGGTGGGGGACCCAGAGGGGCTTTGACGTCAGCTCAGCTTATAAGAGGCTGCTGGGCCAGGGCTGTGGAGACGGAGCCCGGACCTCCACGCTGAGCCATGCCCACCCCCGACGCCACCACACCACAGGCCAAGGGCTTCCGCAGGGCTGTGTCTGAGCTGGATGCCAAGCAGGCAGAGGCCATCATGGTAAGAGGGCAGGTAGGTGCCCGGTGGCTGCAGTGGACGGGAGCCCAGGGCTGGTACCAGCTGCCTCTGCTACTCCCCAGCCTGGCCGGCAATCCCAGGCTCAGGGTCCATGCAGACCCCCGGGACCCGGTGTGGGTGTGGAGTCCTGGGCACGGCGGCATCCCCTGTGCCTGGTGTTTGAGTCCCTGTTGGGGGAGGGTAAGGTGATGCCTGTCCCTGTGTGTGCCCCTCTTAGGCCGACCTCCCTCGGGAGTTGTGTGGGTCCCTGTGTCTTCTTTCATCTTGAATCTTAATGATGGGAACGTGGAAACAAATCCATCCAAAAAATCCCACATGGCCAGAGGTCCCTGGCTGCTGCACACAGCCCCCACCCTACTCCCACCTGCCCCTGCCTCCCTCTGCCCCAGCTGCCCTGGTCAGCACCCCAACCAGCCTGCCTGCTCCGGGAGGCAGCCGCAAGGCCCTTCCCGGGCTCTAGCAGCAGTTCATGGTGGGGGGTCCTGGGCAAATAGGGGGCAAGTCCAGAGTCAAAGAGTATCTGGGCTCTGGGGCGATTCCCATTGGGCTGTTCCTCCCTTATTTCCCTCATTCATTCATTCGCATGGAGTCTGTGTTCCCTGTGACCCGTACTTGGAAGCCCTGTGTACAGGGGGCTGTGCCGGCCAGGCTGGATCATCGGGAGCTTCTCAGCCTGCAGGAAGGGTTTTCAGTGCCTCCATGGGCACACAGAACCATGGTGTCCCTGGCACATTTAAAAGGGATTTTTATTTATGGACCTCGATTGAAACGTGGTGTGAGTTGTAGCAGTGTCATTTCCAGGTACCTTCTCAGGGACGCGGGGTGCCCTCCCCCGCCCTCCCCCACCAGGCTCCCCACCAGGCCCTCCCCAGGGGGACCCAGGCCCAGCCTCACGGGCTCTCTGTGGCCTGGAACTGCAGCCCTAGCTGCATCCTACACCCCCGCCCCAAGGGTAAGAGGCAACTCCAGGAGGGGCTTCTGCTGCTCCCCTTCGTGTTCCATGACCCTGGAAGACCAGGGTGAAGCTGATTCTTCCCTTACAAGGGGCCCAGAGCCTTCTTGGGAGTTCAGCTCCAAGAGATGAGCCCCCGGTGTCTGCCAAGTCCCCCTCTGTCCAGGCCTGGGACAGCTCTGGGATCGAGGGGTTGGAGGTGCTGAGCCCAGCGAGAGACACCTGCACCCAGAGCTATGACAAAGGGCAGAGGGATGACAAGGCAGCCAGGAGCAGGCGCCTGGGGGGTGGCGCAGAGGGGCAGGGCCCAAGGACAGGCGTCCTGATGGGCTGTGAGAAAGGGCCCCTGTGCGGGAGGCAGGAGGGTAGGGGGTTTGTTCACTGGGGCCCTGTGGGGGCAGCTCCTTCCTGAGCTGCCGTTCCCTCCCCGGCAGCCAATGCCATCGTCCAAGACATTGCCCTCTTCCCATCACTAATCCAGTTAGCGCCTGGCCTGGGGATGGGTGACACAGCGTCTCTGTCTGTCTGTTCCCCACAGAGCGAGAAGCAGGCGAGCACCCTCCCAGCCCCTACTCCTCCCCCCGCCCCCACTGCTTCTGGCTGGGCTGCCCCCATCGGGAAGGGTGTGCAGTGCCTGCAGGCACCTCGGCTAGTGTCTGCCCCAGCAGGCACACAGTAGGCGCTCAACAATGTGCTCTCATGCCCGGCCTGTGTGCCATCAGCACCACCCAACTGTGGGATCAGCTCTGGGTGGGGGTCCCCGGGTCTCAGCAGGTGGAGGAGGCATGGGTGCCCCCTGTCCCCACAGTCCCCGCGGTTCATTGGGCGACGGCAGAGCCTCATCGAGGACGCCCGCAAGGAGCGGGAGGCGGCGGTGGCAGCAGCAGCTGCTGCGGCCCCCTCGGAGCCCGGGGACCCCCTGGAGGCCGTGGCCTTTGAGGAAAAGGAGGGGAAGGCCGTGCTAAACCTGCTCTTCTCCCCGAGGGCCACCAAGCCCTCAGCGCTGTCCCGAGCTGTGAAGGTATTTGAGGTGAGCCAGTGGCCTTCGTGTCCCTGGGGCAAGTTCACCTGCGGGCGGGGCTGTGTGGGGTGAGTTCCTGGCCCCTCTATAGCAGAGGTGCAGTTGCCCAGGCCCCTGAGGCCGGCACAGGATGCAGCGGGGGAGTCTCAGGCCTCGGCTCAGCCCCCACGGCATCTAGCTACACCCCCGTGTTTGTGAGGGATCCTGAGCCCAGCCCTAGGGCTGAAGCCACCGAGCCTCCACTGTGCCTCCCGCCTTGCCCATCCCCTGGATCCCCCTCATCCACCATTTCACACATGGGGGGCTCCCAGCAGGGCAGCACGGGAGGCAGGGGTAGGACGGTGTGCCCTCTCCCTCCCGCCCAGCACAGTGGCTGAGGTGATCACTGATTGCATTAGTCACTTGGGCCCCACTGTGCCCAGGGGGGGCAGGTGACCCAGCTCCCGGAAGAAGCTCCCACATGACATTAAAGGCAGACTCCCCCGGCCCAGCTCCGCAGAGCCCGAGGGCCACTGCAACCCATCGCCCTTGTTGCTGGGCAACGGAGGTGGGGCTGGAGCGGACCCTTCCGGCCAATGTCCTGGATGCTCAGGGGCCATTGAGACTCAGGGCCCATCCTACAAACCTGGATGAGGCCACCAGGCTTGGGGGCACCTTCTGACCAGTGGCTGAGGAGCTGGACAGTGTGGCACGGCCTTGGAACACACAGAGCTGCCCAGAAGCAGGTCAAGCCTCAAGCGGTGACAAATCCCGGTTAGGTGCATGACACAAAACCCAATTTGCCAGTGGCAAACCCTGATCTGGTGGCCGACAGCTGACCTGAGCCTGGAAGAACGGGATCTGTGTGCTGCTAGAATAAAAGTCAAGGGCAGGGCCTGGCCAGCCGGCCAGATGTGCCTCCTCCTCCCCTCCTCCTCACCCTCTCTCCATCTCTGTCTCTTTCTTCTTCTCTCTCTCTTCCTGCTTTTGCTCCCTAAGACGTTTGAAGCCAAAATCCACCACCTAGAGACCCGGCCCACCCAGAGGCTGCGAGCCGGGGGCCCCCACCTGGAGTACTTTGTGCGCCTCGAGGTGCCCCGAGGGGACCTGGCCGCCCTGCTCAGTGGTGTGCGCCAGGTGTCAGAGGACGTGCGCAGCCCCGCGGAGCCCAAGGGTGAGGCAGTTTCCTGTCCTTGAGTGCCACCAAATGACCTTGAGACGCTGGGGTGCAGGGGCTCCTGCAGGGGGACCCTACAGTGACCACGTGGTGGTGGACTGGTTCCCTCTCTGTGGGCTCCACTTTGCCTCCTGTTTTGCTACACATCCGTGTCTGGGCCTGGGGCCACCTCGAGAATCCCCCCGCAGCTATCACAGCCCCTGCTGCCTCTCCCCGGTGGAAGTCTTGTAGGGGAGGCTGCTTCAAGGTGGGTGACGCGGCCCCATGCCTCCAAGCTCACCAAGACCTCTTCCTCCATCCCCCATAAAGTCCCCTGGTTCCCAAGAAAAGTGTCAGAGCTGGACAAATGTCATCACCTGGTCACCAAGTTTGACCCTGACCTGGACTTGGACCACCCGGTGAGTGGTGTGCCCCCCACTCAGGCCTCCTGCCCCTGATCACATCCCCTACCCTTATCCCAACCCTGGACAGGAGTCTGTCGGCTTCGGGAGCCCCCGTGGCCTGTGCCCCCAACCCGAGCACGGCCTCCTGACCCGTGCACCCCTCTGCCCTCAGGGCTTCTCGGACCAGGTGTACCGCCAGCGCAGGAAGCTGATTGCTGAGATCGCCTTCCAGTACAGGCAGTGAGGGGCCCCTGCGCTCGGGACCCAGACTCCGTCCTGCAGGCTCACGCTGGACCTGGGGGGTGGGAGGGAAGGACAAAGGGGAGGACCCATCTTGTCACAGCATCATTGCCTCCTGCCAGCTCTGCTCCAGGGCTTTCCATGTCCCCAAATCCCGGGGGGAAACTGAGGCCCGGGGGGGCTAGAGCAACAAGCCGAGGCCGCACAGCTGGCTCACGGCACAGTCAGCCAGGGTGCACCCTCCTGTCCATCCTCCAACCCAAAGGCCTCCCTGCACAAGGCAGGTGTGGACCTGTGCCCAGAGAGGCTCCCTCCCTCCCTCCTGCCCTTCCCACTCCCCGAGGGGACCTGCTGACCACTGACCCCCTCCCCAGCGGCGACCCGATTCCCCGTGTGGAGTACACCGCGGAGGAGATTGCCACCTGGTGAGACCCCGTGCAGCTAGCTGGCGAGGGACTGGGGAGGAGCCCCGGGGGTGCCTCCTGGAATCCTGGTGTGTGAGGGCCGCCTCCAGGGACCTCGGCACAGCAGGAGAGACTAAGGCCAGGAAGAAGAGGGACCTCCAGGGATCAGAATGTTGGGTTGGGAGGAAGAGGCTACCCATCCTGTCGGGCCATCCCCAGTATGCTGAGGGACCACCCCTCACCGTCCCCTACCCCCTGGGATTCCCCAAAGCCACCGGCAAAAGCCCTTCCCAGGGGCCTGGGTCTTCACAGGTCCCCAAGCGGCGCGCGTTGGGAGGGGTTCAGGCAGGCAGAAGCACCCACAGCTCAGGAGGGGCTTCAGGGAGGGAGGTTCCGGCACTGGGGTGGGCTTGGAGGGCCCTGAGCCCCGCTGCCCGCAGGAAGGAGGTCTACACCACGCTGAAGGGCCTCTACGCCACGCACGCCTGCGGGGAGCACCTGGAGGCCTTTGCTCTGCTGGAGCGCTTCAGCGGCTACCGGGAAGACAGCATCCCCCAGCTGGAGGATGTCTCCCGCTTCCTGAAGGGTGGGCCCAGACGGGAGGGGCGCGGACCGGGGTGGGGGGCCGGGGACGGTCAGCCACGCGCCCCAGCCCAGCGCGGTTCCAGCCCGTCCTGGCTTGGCAGTGACCTGAGTGGCCCCTTGCAGAGCGCACGGGCTTCCAGCTGCGGCCTGTGGCTGGCCTGCTGTCCGCCCGGGACTTCCTGGCCAGCCTGGCCTTCCGCGTGTTCCAGTGCACCCAGTACATCCGGCACGCGTCCTCGCCCATGCACTCCCCTGAGCCGTGAGTGCGCGCCCTGGCCGCCAGCCCGAGGGTGGGGGGTGCGGCGCGCGGCCGCTCAGCCCCCCTCTCCCTCCCACGCGCAGGGACTGCTGCCACGAGCTGCTGGGGCACGTGCCCATGCTGGCCGACCGCACCTTCGCGCAGTTCTCCCAGGTACGCCGCGGCCTCGAGCGAGTCGGGTCGCCCAGGGGCTGGCCAGGCGCCGGGGGCGGGGGTCGACGTGCGGGTGGGTGAAGTGTGCGGCCTGCTCCTGGGCCCCGCCATGGGGGCTCAGCGCCCCGAGGGTCGCGCGGCAGAGGGCGGGGCTGGAGCGGAGCCTCCCGCGGCCTGTGCTGCCACCTGCCGGCTACCTGGGAATGGCGCCCTCGGGCTTAGGGATATGGTCAAGGAGGGCTGCCTGGAGGAGGAGGCCCAGTGGAGGTGCGGATCCAGTGGAGGTCGCCAGGGAAGGTCTCTGCCGCGCGGGAAGTGTCCCGGAGATCCCTGGAGGGGCTGCGGACACCCCCGGCGCCCCCACCTCGAGCACCTCTCAGGGCTGCCTCTCCCCACCTTTTATCCTCCTCCCCACTCCACAGGACATCGGCCTGGCATCCCTGGGGGCTTCGGATGAGGAAATTGAGAAGCTGTCCACGGTGGGTTGACCCCTCCATGCAGGGCCCGGGGTGTGGGCTTGGGGGTCCGAATCCAGGCTTCGCCCTCCTGCCATCCAGGCTGAGGCCTCTGCTTCCACCCAGGAATCGTGACCCTCACCCTGGCTCGCCTGCGGCCTGGCCTGGCCTCCCTGGGGGTGGTGCCCTGGTCACAGGTGACCAGGGGCTGCCAGGTGGCGGCAGCTGTCTCAGGGCTGATGCTGCCTGCCTTTCCCACAGCTGTACTGGTTCACCGTGGAGTTTGGGCTGTGCAAACAGAACGGGGAGGTGAAGGCCTATGGCGCCGGGCTGCTGTCCTCCTATGGGGAGCTCCTGGTAAGACCCTCTCCTTGCTGCAGCCCCCAGCAGAGGGACAGGGCTGGGGGACAGTGCGGGGAGAGGACAGGCTCCCAGCGGGAGGAAACTGAGGCCTGAGTCTCCAGGACTCAGGCTGTGTTTGGGAGAAGGCTTGTCTCTACCCAGTCCTCACCCCACACTATCCCAGGCCTCGGGAGGCCCGGCGGGAGCGGTGGCGGCGATTCTGCCCCAGGAACCCACCCAGCGTCAGGTTGTGGTACCCTGGTTCCCTCCGGGACCTGGGTGCAGTGGAGTCAGTGATGCCATTGGCCTCCTGCCAGCACTGCCTGTCTGAGGAGCCCGAGATTCGAGCCTTCGACCCTGAAGCAGCGGCCGTGCAGCCCTACCAAGACCAGACGTACCAGTCAGTCTACTTTGTGTCTGAGAGCTTCAGCGATGCCAAGGACAAGCTCAGGTGGGCTAGGCTCCTAGGGCAAGCCCCCAACGGTGCCCCCAAACTGGGCCAGCCAGGCTTCCTTCTGGCCTTGAGCAGGGCTGGGCCTGTGAGCCCAGGTCACAGATAAGAACACCGACCCCCGGTTGCAGCAGCCCCCACACAGCAGGGACCCCGTCCGTGAGAAGGACCCCAGCGTCTGGGGAGGGGCAGACCTATAGGACTGGGGGCTGCTGGGTGGCCAGGTCAAGGCTGGTGTTGGAGGTGCTGGCAGAGCCTGAGTTTTGTGAGGAGGTCCTGTGGAACCTGTCCCAACCCCTGCCCTGAGATGGGGAGAAGTCAGAGGGGATAGACAGAGTCAGGGTGGGGGGCATGGCGGGAGTGGGGTCCCCAGGGCTGGGGGCCTTTGGTGCAATGACCAGAGTGTCAGGAGAGGGGAGCAAAGCCCACTAGCCTCATCCTCATAAAAGGTCTCGTCATTTTCCCTCCAGCTTCCTGTAGTGCACTGGGGAAACTGAGACCAGGGGCTATGTTTCCAGTGGGTGCGGGTGCTGAATTCCACCCACAGGCTTAGGGATATGGTCAAGGAAGGCTTCCTGGAGGAGGAGGCCCAGTGGAGGTGCAGAGAGGGATGGGACGCCCGGCAGAGTCTCTAGTGGAAAAGGCGCCTAGCCTATCTCCCCCATGAACCCCCTCACCCAGTCCTGGAAGAGGCCTCAGTGTCCTGCCTGAGACCAGGTGGCTCAGAAAAGCCCTAGGAGCTCTGAGCCACCGTGAAGGTGGAAGCGCGGCCCCGGCTTCCCCTCTCCTGGAGGCTGCAGACTCTGCCCGCCAGTTGACGAGGGCTCTGCCACTCTCCTCCCCAGGAGCTATGCCTCACGCATCCAGCGCCCCTTCTCCGTGAAGTTCGACCCATACACCCTGGCCATCGATGTGCTGGACAGCCCCCAGGCTGTGCGGCGCTCCCTGGAGGGTGTCCAGGATGAGCTGGACACCCTGGCCCATGCGCTGAGTGCCATTGGCTAGGTGCAGGGCACCCCCGAGGGCCCTTCCCAACCTCCCCTGGGCCTGCACTGTCCTGGAGCTCAGGTCCTGGTGAGGGACTGGGTCCCGGGTGCCCCCCATGCCCTCCCTGCTGCCAGGCTCCCGCTGCCCCCGCACCTGCTTCTCAGCGCAACAGCTGTGTGTGCCCGTGGTGAGGTTGTGCTGCCTGTGGTGAGGTCCTGTCCTGGCTCCCAGGGTCCTGGGGGCTGCCGCGCTGCCCTCCGCCCTTCCCTGACACCGTCTGCTGCCCCAATCGCCGTCACAATAAAAGAAAGTGTGGTCTCTACACCTGCCTGGCCCCACGTCTGTGCCACAGAGACAGGCCCTGGGATCCCCAGGCTCCCACACCCCATCCCCAGCCTCACTCGGGTTTCGCCCTGTCCTCCTTCCTCCTCTGGGAGATGGCTGGCCACCCTGGCCAGGCAGCTGGCCCCTCCGGGCCTGGTTTCCCTGCTTACCCTGAGGCCCCACCCAGCGCTGAGCCCCCAGCAGCTCCAGAGGCTCGGGCACCCTGGCTGAACTGCCCCATCTCTGTGGGGTGCCCTCCCAGGGTGGGGAGCCAGGTGACAGTGGGAGGGCCTCTCTCAGGCCTGGCAGGGAGCAGGGTCACAACCGTGCTGGCTGAGGGTGGTCTCAGAGGTGGGCCTGCAGGCCTAACCCTCCCTGCTGACGGGGCTCCCAGCCCTTGAGAGGAACGGGGATAGAGGAACAGCTGCCCCAAAGCCGTCGCCCACCCACAGCAGGCTCTGCAAACCAAGGGGGAGCCTCAGCGTGGCCCCCAGCACATGTGCTGATGGGGAGGGTCCAGCTGAGCTGGTGCCCAGGCAGATGGTCTGGGCCTGTCTCCCCAGCGAGGCAGGCGGGGACTGGATTTCAGACTCTAAGATGCCCCTGGCTTACCCGAGGGGCCTGGACGTTGCCCTCCAGAGACAGCACCCAACACCCTCCAGCCTTGGCCAGCCAGGGTGCCCCCTTGCTACCTTGGAGAGAGCAGCCCCAGGGCATCCTGCAGAGTGGCTGGGATATCAGCTGGCCTTCAAGGCCTCTCCCTCCCTCCAGCTGCCCCACCACACTCTGCTGAGATCCTGGCTCTCAGCTCCCAGGGCCGACAACCCGGGCAAACTCCTACTCATCCGTGAAGGCCCTCCCAGGCACGGCAGTCCTTCCCAGCCTGGCAGTCTGTTCCTCACACGCTGTCGGTGCCCAGCCCCTGAACTTGCATCTGGGGGTGTCTCTGAAGGGCTGTGAGCCTCAAGGACGCCCTGGGAAAGTGCCTGCCTTGCCTCCCCCCAGCCCTGCCAACCCCTGGCTCTGCCCTCCCACCTGGGTACCCCCAATCCAGCCTCCCTCCTTACACACCCCTCTTAAGGAGGCACCCATGCCTTCTCCCGCTGCTGGGCCTCAGAGCATGGTGGCGTCCTGGGGCGGCCCCTGCATGTCCTGCTGTGGCATGGCTCGGGGTGGAAAGGGCGGAAGGGAGGGGCCCTACAGACAGCTGGTGCCCACTACCAAACCTGCTCGGGGCAGGAGAGCCTAAGGCTGGGTGTGTGCGGGGCGGCCTCGAGAGGTTCCGAGGCTGAGGCCAGGGTGGGACATAGGGATGGGAGGGGCCAGCGCACAGGATGCTCCAACCTGCCTGCCCCCACGGTCTCGCTCTCCTGCTGCTGGGACCTCCTGATCCTGCCCGTGGTGCTAAGAGGCAGGTAGGGGCTGCGGGCAGCAAGGCTCGGAGCCCATGCCCCCTCACCATGGGTCAGGCTGGGCCTCCACGTCCCTGTCCTGGGGGGCTGGGAGGGCCGGAGGGGTGCACCCCAGGGGCTCAGCCCAGATGACACTATAGGAGTGATGGGGTCGTGGGGCCTGGCCAGGAGAGGGGAGATGAGCGGGGGCTCCCAGAAGAGGAGTAGGGGCTGACAGGGTGCCTGGGGAGCCTGGACGGAGCTGGGCCAGTGCACAGCCTCCCATACCTGCCCATGGAGTCCTGCCGCCACCCCCAGATCACATGGAAGATCACGTCTGGGTGGCCTGCTGGGGACTCGCTGTTCGTCCCCACGTCCCTGGGTCGTGCCCTCCTTCTGCCACCCTGGGGAGCTGAGGGCCTCACCCGGGGCTGCTGTCCTAAGGTGGGTGGGAACTGGGCAGCCAGCAGGGAGGGGACCCTCCCTCACTCCCCCATCCCCGCCACCTTGGGCCACCCATGGGGGCATCTTGGGCAACCAGGGACTGAGAACAGGGGTCCCGAGGACAGGGGGTCTGGGGACAGTGGTGTAAAGAGCCCCGCCCTGCAGCCCCAGCTCACCTGGTATAATGTGGAAAGTGGGCCGGGGGGGGCTTTGCTCTGCTGGAGACATTTGCCCCCAGCTGCGAGCAGGGACAGGCCTGGCCACCAGGCCCCTGGTTAAGACTCTAATGACCCGCTGGCCCTGAGGAAGAGGTGCTGACGACCAAGGAGATCTTCCCACAGACCCAGCACCAGGGAAATGATCCGGAAATTGCAGCCTCAGCCCCCAGCCATCTGCTAACCCCCCCACCCCAGGCCCTAATGGGCCAGGCAGCAGGGGGTGGCAGGCAGGGGAGATGGGCTCTGAGACTATAAAGCCAGTGGGAGCCCAGCAGCCCTCAACCCTCCGGGACAGGCTGCATCAGAAGAGGCCAGCAAGCAGGTCTGTTCCAAGGGCCTTCGTGTCAGGTGGGCTCAGGGCTGCCCCACTTGGGGGTTCCAGGGTGGCTGGACCCCAGGCCCCAGCTCTGCAACAGGGAGGACATGGCTGGGCTCTTGAAGCGTTTGGGGGTGAGCCCAGGGGCCCCAGGGCAGGGCACCTGGCCTTCAGCCGGCCTCAGGCCTGCCTGTCTCCCAGGTCACTGTCCTTCTGCCATGGCCCTGTGGATGCGCCTCCTGCCCCTGCTGGCGCTGCTGGCCCTCTGGGGACCTGACCCGGTCCCGGCCTTTGTGAACCAGCACCTGTGCGGCTCCCACCTGGTGGAAGCTCTCTACCTGGTGTGCGGGGAGCGAGGCTTCTTCTACACACCCAAGACCCGCCGGGAGGCAGAGGACCCTCAGGGTGAGCCCCACCGCCCAGCGCTGCCCCTGGCCGCCCCCAGCCACCCCCTGCTCCTGGCGCTCCCACCCAGCGTGGACAGAAGGGGGCAGGAGGCTGCCACCCAGCAGGGGGTCAGGTGTACTTTTTTAAAAAAGAAATGAAGTTCTCTTGGTCACCTCCTAAAGGTGACCAGCTCCCTGTGGCCCAGTCAGAAGCTCAGCTTGAGGACGGTGTTAGCTTCGGCAGCTGAGCCCCAAGATACATCAGAGGTTGGGCACGTTCCTCCCTCCACTCGCCCGTCAAACAAATGCCCCACAGCCCGTTTCTCCACCCTCATTTGATGACCACAGATTCAAGTGTTTTGTCGAGTACAAGTCCTGGGTGACCTGGGGTCACAGGGTGCCCCACGCTGCCTGCCTGAGTGGGCCAGACCCCTGTCGCCAGGCCTCACGGCAGCTCTGTAGTCAGGAGATGGGGAAGATGCTGGGGACAGGCCCTGGGGAGAAAAACCGGGGGCACCTGTTCAGGCTCCCACTGTGGCACCGCCCTGGAGTGGGGGAAGGAGGTAGGACATGTGGGCATTGGGGCCCGTGGGTCCACACCCAGTGTGGGTGACCCTCCCTCTAACCTGGGCCCAGCTTGGCTGGAGACGGGTGGGAGTGCGACCTGGGGCTGGTGGGTAGGTGGGCACTGTCTCTCCCTGACTGTGTCCTCCTGTGTCCCTCTGCCTCGCTGCTGCTACGGGACCTGCTCTGCACGGCCCGCCCTGGCAGTGGGGCAGGTGGAGCTGGGCGGGGGCCCTGGCGCAGGCAGCCTGCAGCCCTTGGCGCTGGAGGGGTCCCTGCAGAAGCGCGGCATCGTGGAGCAGTGCTGCACCAGCATCTGCTCCCTCTACCAGCTGGAGAACTACTGCAACTAGATGCGGCCCGCAGGCGGCCCACACCCTCCACCTCCTGCACCAAGAGAGATCGAATAAAGCCCTTGAACCAGCCCTGCTGTTCCGTCTGTGTGTCTTGGGGGCCCTGGGACAGGCCCCGCTTCCGGGCGGTGTTGTGAGCCCCTCCCAGCTGTCTCCACGCTCTCTGGGTGCCCACAAGTGCCAATGCTGGCCAGGCTCGCCATGCAGTGGCTCTCCCCAAAGTGGCGATGCCTGTCGGCTGCCTGCTACCCCCACCCTGTGCCTCAGGGTCCAGTATCAGAGCTGGGGGGGGGGGCGTCGCTGAGAGGCCAGGGGTGGTGGGACCACTGAGAAATGACTTCTTGTTCAGTAGCTCTGGACCCTTGGAGTCCCCAGAGACCTTGTTCAGGAAAGAGAATGAGAACATTCCAGCAATTTTCCCCCACCTAGCCCTCCCAGGTTCTATTTTTAGAGCTATTTCTGATGGAGTCCCTGTGGAGGGAGGAGGCTGGGCTGAGGGAGGGGGTCCTGCAGGGCGGGGGGCTGGGAAGGTGGGGAGAGGCTGCCGAGTGCCACCCGCTATCCCCAGCTCTGGGCAGCCCCAGGACAGTCACATACCCTGGTCTTGAGGCCCAAGCTGGCAACTGTCTGCAGCCACAGCCTATGCCAGACCAGGCCCAGACAGACACCTGAAGGACCCACTGGTGCCTTGGAGGAAGCAGGAGAGGTCAGATGGCACTATGAGCTGGGGCAGGTGCAGGGACCATGGCAGCACTGGGCAGGGCCTCAGAACCCACACCTTGGGCACCCTGGCCATAAGGCCCTAAGGATTGCAGCCCAAGAGGACCAGGGAACCACCAGGGCCACAGAGGCAGAGACCAGGGCCAGGGTCCCTCCCTCTCCCAGAAAGCAGGGCCGCTTGGCTGGCTTCCTTTGCTACAGACCTGCTGCTCACCCAGAAGGGCTGACGGGCCCTGGTGATAAAAGGTCATTCTGACTCCAGGTCCTTGGGGGTCCTGACACGCAGCCTCTTCTTCAGTACCCCTGAGCACAGGGTGGCTCTGCTGGGCATTCAGCCTAGTGGGCAGACGAGAACCCAGGGGCTGCCTGGACCTACTGTGGCCTGGGAGGTCAGCAGGTGACCCCAGCTACCCTGTGGCTGGGCCAACCTGCCTGCTGCCCAGGCCAAACCAATCTGCACCTTTCCTGAGAGCCCCACCCAGGGCTGGGCTGGGGATGGCTGGGCCTGGGACTGGCATGGGCTGTGGCTGCAGACCACTGCCAGCTTGGGCCTCGAGGCCAGGAGCTCACCCTCCTGTTAGGGACCTGGCCACTGGGGCAGCCCTGTCCCTGAAGCTCTGAGCTCACCCCTTCCCCATGACCACATCAGCCCCCTCCACCCAGAGATGTCACAGCCCCCAGCTAGCCCCGCCTCCAGAGTGGGGGCCAAGGCTGGGCAGGCGGGTGGACGGCCGGACACTGGCCCCGGAAGAGGAGGGAGGCGGTGGCTGGGATCGGCAGCAGCCGTCCATGGGAACACCCGGCCGGCCCCTCTCGCACGGGTAGAGACAGGGGCACCCTGCTGGAGCTGAGGTATGTGAGCTCGCGAGGGGCTGGGCCAGAGCAGGACCTGGTGGGTCAGCTGGGAGGCTGCCCACCAGTTGGTCATTGGCCAAGCTGTTGCCCTGGCTGAACCTGATGGCCAACAAGGTCGTAGGGAGTGATGGGCAGAGGCCTGTTCTGGGAAGGGAGGGTCAGCGCTCTGTGGGGGACCATGTGTTGGAGTGGAGGGCAGCAGGAGGAGCCCTTGGGTGTCCAGGGACTCCTGGAACCACCCCAGCCTTCCGGGACTTGCAGAGCAGCTGGCACTGGCTGGTGCTAGGGGCTGAGGAGTGTCCTTTGAGGGGCCAAATTTTCTGTGACCTCTGTCCTGGGGGACTTCTGGCCTGAGGCCTCAGGAGAGGGCAAGGCTGCCCACCCAAAAGAGACGCAGCCACGGTTCACGGAACCCTCAGCTGCCCTGGGCCAGAGCTGGGGCCAGTTTTCACCTTGTTGAGACCCAGGACTCTGTCCCCCAAGCCTGTCTTCTCCAGCACCTGACCCCACCCCCCACACACTGTGTCCTAGAAAAGGTGGACACGGGAGACCAGAGCCAGGGCAAGGGATCACCCCTCCATCCCCCCAGGCCCAGTGAGAAGCAGCTGGCCAAGGTGATCCAGGTGCAGAGAGAGCATTAGACCCAGTTTCCTGTCAGGCACCACCTTGGACACCGGTCCCCAGATGCCCTGGCTGGGGAGCATGGATGCTCCCGGAGCCCCCAGGTCACCCCATGTGAGCCAGGCCCACAGAGCTTGGCTCTGCAACGCCTGCTGGGCCGCTGCCTATGCTCCGCCCCTTCTGGGAAGTTAAAAGACAGCCCTTCAGTGTCCAGAGACCTGTCTGGCCTTGGAACCTGGGCTCCACACGCCCACCGGGCTGGCAGGGGCACTCAGCGCCTCCAGCCCCGGTGGTCACCCTGGCGTTGGGTGCATCTAACTGCTCCCCAGTCACAAAGCAACTGCTCCCCAAGGCTCCCCAAACCTGCCGGCCCCCCTAGAAGCCTCTGCCCATTCCTGGAGGACTGAGGGCAGCCTGCAGTCCATCCCGCACACAGCCTTCTGTCTGGGCATCCCGCCTTCACATGTGCTGAGCAGGGAGGAAACTCTTGTACCACGTTCCTTAAGCGGAGACTGAAACCTGGAACTAGGCACATGGCACGTGCCCCCACCCACCCAGGACACACTGTGGTGTGGCTGCCTCCAGGCTGGCTCCCTGGATTACGTCTGCTCCTGGCATGGATAACTGGCACCTTTGCCTGGCCGTTGGGGCAGTGTTTGCCTTCCCCTGTCAGCAGCAAATATTTACTGTCCTCCCTGTCTCCAGGCCTGAGCAGACCCTGGGGGGATGAGAGTGGACTCGGGGTGCTGAGGGTACCCTCCTGCCCTTCAGGTCCTGGTGCCCAGCAGGGGTCCAGCCCAGGGAAGTGAGCGAGGCCAAGACAGGTGGTATTTAAGCCTGAGCTGCTGGGAAAGGTAGCCCTGGGCAGAACTTGGGCGGAACATTGGCCAGTGTCTGCCTCCAGCCAGGCTATGAGGTAGCTTGTTCCGGGATGGGCACCTTTCCACTCCCAGCACTGTGGCCAGGAGCCGCCATTCACAGGTGTGACCAGCAGATGGCATCAGAGCCTCACTTTTGATGCACTCCGGTCACCAGCCACGGGTCCAGGCTCCGGCCGCCACCCAGGGTCTGAGCAGCTGCATCCTGCCCCTGCCGGGCACTCCCAGGGGCTGTGTGGCCTGTGGGGCCTGTGGGGGCCCTGCCGGACACTCTTGGGAGCTGTGGGGGGCCCTGCTGGGCACTCTGAAGAGCGTGGGGCTTAGGAATGAGAGGAGGCATCTGATGATGATGAGGGGGTCCACCGAGGCCCCCGGCCTGCTCAGGTCCAGTCTCGGCCCCCAAGTCAAGCCTCAGGCCAGCTTCTCACTGGCCTGGGTTTCTCAGAGGGCCGGGACAAATGTCCTGGGTCTCTAATATTCCGAGACAGCCCCTGGCTAGACTCTGAGCCCCACCTGCGGGCCCTAGAATCACAGAGAGCCAGGGTGAGAGGACCAGGGGACTCCGTCCCATCCTCGTCATGGCTGAGCCCACCGTGACCGGAGGTGGACCGGGCCGTGGGTTTTGCTGAGGGCCCCTGGGGGCTACTGAGGCTGGAGGCCAGCGGCGGCCAGGGGGCTCCATCCCTCAGCCACTCGAGTCGGAAGGTCGAGTCCTGGTTCCCATGTGAGGAGGGGGCTTCAGGGACTAGGACCTGGGGGCACGGAAGGCCTGGAACTGGGGTCCAGGCGGCTCAGGGTTAGCGTGTTCCCACGCTCTCCTCCACCAGCGCCGCGAGGAGAGGGAGGTCCACTCTGGAAAGAATGTTTGGGGGCAGGGGTAGACAAGGTCTGGGAACGCGGAGATGACACACTGGGGTGCCGCCTCCGCACCCTCCGCCCTTCCTCCCACTATTGTTTCTGGCCTCGGCCGCAGGAACAGCAAGGCAGATTCCTTCGAAAGTGGGGCCGGCCGGAGGCGGTACCCCATCGTCCCTCTCTCGGTCCAGCCGTGCTGTGCTGGCGCCAAGCTCCCTGCCGGCCTCCCACCCGCTCCTCCGCGTCCTCAGCTCACTCCCCTGCTCCCAGGTGGCCCCAGTCCCCACCCCACCTCATTTGGCCTCCCCACTTCCTGCTCATCTGCTGCTGACGGGTGACATCCTCCTTGACCCCAGGGACTGCTGAGGCAGCCTCCAAGCCTCCCAGTGTCCCTGAGGCTGCCCCTAGAAGCTGGCTTGGGGCTGTACCAAAAGTCACCCCACAGTCCCCACTTTCCAAGGCCGGGAGATAGCAGAGATCTCAGGGTGCCTGTGGACCGAGGACTAAGTCAGAGTCAGGGTCCCTCAGGCCGAGGGAAAGATAGGTGGTGCCTGCCAGGCTCTCCTCACCCAGGGAGGCTGAGAATGTCTAGACCCAGGCGGCTGTGACCCCTGGGCAGTGTCACAGGGCTGCTGAGGGCTGTGCCAGAGCCAGTCCCGCCCTTGCCAGGGATGGAGACCGGCCTCGAGGAGGCCCGGCCCTGGGGGTCTGCAGGCCTGTAGGCTTCAGGGAGGCTCTGCCCGCTGCAGCCCAGGCTGCTGAGTCATCAGAACCTCGGGGGTGCCGCGGGCCACACATTCCGCCCAGGCCTCTCTCTGACCCCCTTCCCAGCCCATCTGTGTTTTTGGAAAACAGAGCCAGAGCCCCCCACGGCCCTGCCAACTTGCGGCTGCTCATGCTGGGACTCAAATCGCACCCTTCTGTCTTCAAAGTCCACCTTCACTTCAAAGCTCGGTCCCACCCCAGCCCAGCCTCCACAGGGCCACCACCTGCCCACATCCAGGCCTGCTGCTGCCCAGCTTCGGAGGGACCTTGGGCATCCCTGATCCTCTCTAGAGCACAGGATCCCTGGCATGGGCCCATTACACACGGGTGGCTGGGTGAGTGGTGAGGACGGGGTTGGGAGGAGATCCTGGGAACCCCATGGTGGAGGCGATGAGGCTCCCAAACCCCGACTCCGGGGATGGCTGCTTGGTCTTCCATTGGGCCCTCCAAGCCCTGACCTCCAAGGTGCAAGGAAAGCTTTCAGGGGCAGGGGCGAGTGGAAGGTGGGCTTCCTGCCTTGCCACCCGGGCGGTGGGCCCAGGGCAGATGCTCCATGGGCACTTCCCAACCTAGGCCCAGCTGTGGGGAAGGAGGGAGCAGGCGGCCAGGCTCCAGGTAGGGGGAGGAGTTGCCTGAGAACTAGGGGAGAGAGGGAGCGCTGGGGCACCCCATGCCAGCTCCAGCTGCACCACCAGAGCTCAGAACAGAGCCGGCAGGAGCCAGCAAGCTGAGAGGCTTCCTGAAGGAGGTGTCCCAGATCCTGCCAGCACTGCAGCCTTAAGCATGAGTCCATGCTGGGCTCCCACTGCCAGGGGCGCAGACCCAGCCCAGCACTGCCCATGCTGCCCTTGCCAGAGACCCTTACGGAGTTAGTACCTGGGTCCTTCCCCCTGGCTGGGCATGGGCTGGCCCTGACAATGAAGAAGGGGTAGCTGTGGCCTCAAGGTCTACAACGGGCTGTGATCTGTGGGTGCCAAGAAGCCACAGGCCCTCAGTGTCCACAGGGCCAGTGAGTGTCCACCCGGGCCAGTGTGGGGTTGAAGGGTGAGAGCTGGCAGGCGGGGTTGACGTCCTGGCTCTGCTGCTGGTGGCTGTGTGGCCTTGGGAAAGTCACTTAGCATCTCTGGGCCTTGGTTTCCTCATCTATCAGAAGGGAATCAAAGGAGCCCCTGCCTGCCTCGGCTGCCGGGTGGTGTAGCTCAGTGGTGTCTGTGAGCAGCAGCCCTTGGGCAGCTGTGCCTCTGGCTTCAGTACACACATGAGCTGCTTTCTGGGCCTTCAAATTACGGGGACAACCCCGTGGTGTGTTTCACGTCTGGGTCCCACAGCAAGGGGAAGCTGACATGTCCTCCGTGGGAAGTGACAGTCCCCATGGCTACCGGGCACGAACAGGATGTGCGGAAGGGACCTTTCAGGGAGGAGCAGCTCCCCGAGGGAGGAGCCCGGGGCTGGGATACGGAGGCCTCTGCACATCTTGGAGTAAAACAAGCAGGAGGGGCTGGGTGCGATGGCTCGTGCCTATAATCCCAGCAATTTGGGAGGCTGAGGCGGGCAGATCACCTGAGGTCAGGAGTTTGAGACCAGCCTGACCAACAGGGAGAAACCCCATCTCTACTAAAACTATAAAATTAGCCGGGCGTGGTGGCACGTGCCTGTAATCACAGATACTCAGGAGGCTGGGGCAGGAGAATCGCTTGAACCTGGGAAGCAGAGGTTGCGGTGAGCCGAGATGGCGCCATTGCACTCCAACCTGGGCAACGAGAGCAAAACTCCGTCCCGAGAAAAAACAAAAACAAAGAAAATCAAAACAAACAAAAAAACCAGCAGGGGGGGGCTCCGAGGTGCCTGCGACACCCAGGTGCCACCCGTGGTCCTGAGGCCCTTCCATCGGGAAGGGACCTTTGCAGCTCTTTCAACCCCCAGCCCAGCTTCCAAGGAAGCCCAGGGCAGGGAGAAACCTCAGCGGCACCATCAGAGCTCAGAACAGAGGAGCAGAAATGAGCAGGGAGTGGGGCCAGGGAGGCGTCCTGGAAGAGGTGTCTCCTGCCTTGCTGGCACTGAGGTCTCGAAGATGGGTCCATACTGGGCCTCCGCTGCCAGGGATGCAGATCCGGCCCAGTGCTGAAATATGTGCTCCTGGAGCCTCCCTCCTCTTCATGAGCCACAGGCTGTGAAAACCCCAGAGTCCTCCCAGGCAGCAAGTTTGTTTGTTTGTTTGTTTGTTTGTTTGTTTGTTTTGAGAGTCTTGCTCTGTCGTCCAGTCCAATGGCGCGATCTTGGTTCACTGCAACCTCTGCCAGCCAGCCAGTTTTCCTGGAGTAGGTGGAGGAGTCTTTGCAGAGAGATCTCCCAGGCTGCCTAGGCCTGCCGCAGAGTTGCTGTGCAACTAGGCAGTGTTTCTGTATGACCACCAAAAAAGGTTTCGGCACCCGTGGGTAGGGGAGGCAGGGGCAAATATCACTGGACGTCAGGGGGAGGATAAAATTGAACGTTTGTTAACATTGATTTTGTGCCAGAGGTGGCTACCCAGACCCATCCACTGAAGCGGTGAGGTTGGAAGGGAGAGGGGAGGCGTGAACAGGTCTGTCCAAGGTCATTGGCAGAGCGGGGCTGTGAACTGGGTTAGCCCCCAGGCCCCTCCTGCCCATCCGTCCTCCAAGCACTGATGTGTGAGTGGCACAGTGGGCCCCTCGGCCCTGCCAACCCCTCGGGCTGTGGCCCTATAGCCTTTGAGGGACGGCCTCACTTCCCCTGCAGAGGCAGCCTGGCCTTCCAGTACCTCGATGGTGTAGGGCTCTGGGGCCACAGTCTGGTGTTTTCAGGACTAGGTTGTGAGTTACTTCCTCCTTTTCTCTCAACTCCCAAGATTTGGTAAAGCGGCCGCGTAGCCACGGTCATCATGGCAATATCGATGTATTGGAAAGCAAGGTGCTTTCTGAAGTTGTGGATGTAATTCTCACACGTGGCCACAAGGTGTCAGGCTCGGGCCAGATTTGGAAATCTGCGCTGTACAGGTGGAGCAGGGTGGGGCTGGGAAGCGAGTTAAGAACGAAATTCAGCCCATCTGGGCTCATCCTAGGGACGCTGCCTCTGAAAGGGGATCCCAGCGTTCTACCCCGGGCCTCTCAGTAATAGATCTGATCTTATTTTCATGCTAATGTAGTAGTTTCCTCTCTTAGAACAAAACGGATGTTTCAGAAAGGTGTTTCCAGACCTATCCTGTGGCTTAGGCCTTAAGCTTTAGGCTGCTCACCAGGCCACAGCCCCCTGGGGTAGGAGACACCCAAAGGGAGGAATTCCTTTGGCCTCAGTACTGTGTGCCAGGACAAAAGCCCAGGTAAGGCCACGACCAAACCTTACAGAGGCGCAGAACCCATGGCACCCCGACACTGTAGGGAGGTGTCCTAACTTTGCCCCCAGAGTCCCCTCCAGAGTGCTTTTAATTGCCGAGTCCCCTCCCGGGCCTTTAGTGCAGGAGTCCCCTCAGAGTGCCCCCAGATTGCAGAGTCCCCTCCAGGAGTACTTTGGAGTGCAGGGAGTCCCCTCCAGAGTGCTGGGTGCAGAGTCCCTCAGGAGTGCCCCAGGTGCAGAGTCCCTCCAGGGGTGCCCCAAATTGCAGAGTCCCCCTCCAGAGTGCCCCAAATTGCGGTGCCCAAGACCTTTGGGTTATGCCACTGTAATTCTAGAAATGGCCGCCAGGTGTCAGCATAAGGCCACTTAAGACACTAAATGGCGAAGGCTTGGTGTAGATTTCTGGGGGTTCCCAAGACCCTCATGCATGAACAAGGGTGAGCTGAGCCTCTCCCAGGCCTAAGAGGCAGTGGAGCAAGGAGGTTTTTCTATGTCACGTCCCTCACTCCTGCATCACAGTTTTTGTCCGTTTTGCAGTCCCTCTCACCTGTCTCCATAAAGCATGTGTACCCCCGACCTCTGCGTGGAAAATCTGTGGAAGGTAGTGCTGTGGGATCACAGCTCTCGCACCCCGACTCACTGACCCCCAATGCCTCTAGTCCTGTCTCGGTGGCACCATGGCTGAGCTGCTCCCGGGGGGCCCTTTCTATCCTCACCCCTTCTCCCTGCTCTCCTTCTGTTTACACACCCTGTGTTACAAGATCCTGATGGGATAAAATAGCCCCGGACTAGAGTGAGCTCCTCCTGGGCCCATCCAGAGATGGACTTTCAGTCCAGGGCAGAGTTTGGATTCAAGACACCATTGTGGGACTGGGAGGCTCCAGGTTGCCAGGGTTTGAGCCGTGGGCTGCTTCCTTTTCAACCCCTTAGTTGCCCACCTCCTCAACCTGGGGACCCTTCATTTGGGGGGCATCCCATGAAATCACTTCATCTGGCTTGGTGTCAGTCCTTCACTCTCTCTAGGTCCATCTGCAGCTTGGAAAGTCCCAGCCAAGTGTCTCCAGAGGGCTCTGGCTGTCACTCTTTGCAACATTTGGGCATCTCGCAGCAGACGCTGGGGCCCGCACGTGCTGCAGGGCCTCTAAGCTGTAGAGCTCCAAAGCAGAGCTAGAGCCAGCAGGATCGAGGGCTGCTTCATGCTGACTTCCTTGTATCTTTGTTTTGTTTCTTTCCCTGAGTCTTTGTTTTGTGTCGTCTCTTCTTGCAGGCTTGAGGAAGAGGTGTCAAATCCCCAGTAAGACTTGGTCTAAGCCAGTGGGTGATTCTTTCTGAACCCTCCCTGAGCTGCTGCCAGCTCCAAGTCTGTGCTTTAGCTGGAAAGACTGTGAACCCATTCAGTGCTCTGGACCTGACAGGGTCATTAGCCTCCCTCCCCACCCAAAAGCCAAGTGAAAACTCCCATTTTGCCTCCTCCCATGGGAGGGCATGGCTCTGGGGCATCTACATCTTATTTGAGACATCCCCCAACACACGCCAGGTTTTAATCCCCTTCAAGTCTAATTCTCTTCCCTGTTGAAATCCTTGTTCTCCCCACTAGATGTCCTATTCCTCCAGCTAATGAAGGGATTTAAGATGAGGGCTTGAAAGAAAAAGGGAAAGGGGACAATTAAATGCCAACCCAGGCTAGTAAGCTAAACACACTGAAGGTGGTTGGGGTGCATGGGTGTTGGGAGGGTGGGGACTGGTGGCTCTCTGGAAAGTACATGTCTTTGCCTCTTCCTGTGTCTTTGCTTTGTGCCTGGTCTTCCTGCAGGCTTGGGGAAGAGGTTAGAAATTTCCAGTGTGATTTAGTCCAATCTGGTGGGTGCTTCTATATGAACCCTCACCCTGCTGCTGTCAGCTTTGAGTCTGCTTTGATTAGAAAGGCTGCAAACCTGTCCAATCACCCCATCCAGGAATGCCTGCGAGTGCCACTTGCAGCAGTATCATTAGAACTTAGTACCACACATGGACTGCACGAGGTCAGATCAGACATGAATAGTGAAGTGGAAAACCCCCAGCTAGGTCCCTTGTCCATGGAACATAGAAGGACATAACTGTACTAGGAACACCTAAAATCCAATTTTTCTGCTCATTCTTGAACCCTGCTTTCCCCCCCTTATTCTTCCGCCATTTTACCAGTGCCACGCCCACCAACATTCCAGGGTGTCAAGTAACTGCCAAGTGTCACTCTAAGTAGAGCTACACCCACTCCCCACTACCTCCACATAGCCCCCACCTCCTGGCTGGCAGGGGGCTTCTGGCTTATACCCACGCCCACAGGCGCCTTTCTGCCAGGTCAGAGGTGGGCCAAACCTCCATCCCCTAATGCACCATGCCCTGGTGCTGGAAAGTGCCTGAGCCAGCTGCCCCAGCGGCCTCAGCACTACCAAGTTGGCACAAAGCTCCCCAAATTTGGAGGGGCTCAGGGAAAGGAGTGGAGGGGAAGAGGAGGCGAGGGGCGAACCCATCATTTCAGTTGGCATTTGAGCAGGTGCCATGCTCAGCAGAGATGAGGCTATCCCATCTGTAGGGGCTGCATTCACATGCACACTCTAAAAGTGCCCTTCGTTTCTCCAGCCTCAGCCTTGTCCCCCTCCTCCTCCTCCACATCAACCTGGCCAGAGGGTCTGGACGCCACAGCCAGACCACCACCTGCTTTGGTGGCGACTGCTAATATTGGCCAGGCTGGCAGATCATCATCCAGGCAGTTTCGGCAGAGAGCCTTGGGCACCAGTGACTCCCCAGTCCTCTTTATCCACTGTCCAGGAGCTGCGGGGATTGCGCAGAGACTAGAGTACAGGTAACTGGGCTCCCATTCCTTGAGTGTGGGAGAAGAGCTGCATTTTGAGTGTTCAGGCATGGGTGGGCCTGGAGCTTGGGGCAGCTGCCAGGATCCTGGTTTCTGAAGGAGGGGAAGAATTTCTGCTGCTGGAGGGTCCAGGGAAGCCTCCTGAGAGCATCCTCCACTTCAACTTCGGGGGTGGAGGGTGGCAGGGAAGCCTGAGAGCAGCCTCAACTTGGCGGGGGTGGCGGGAAAGGCCACTGTGGAGAGGGTTCTTCTATAGGGCTGCACAAAGCCACCGAGGCTTTTGCAAGGAAAATAGGTTTTCCTTTACTAATTCACCAAGCAAAATGGGAGGGGTAGGGGAGGAGGGCCAGGCGGCTCTTCCCAGTGGGAACACACAGCTGTCTTCACAAGTGTAAAGGGAAGAGTCTTTCTGTGTGAAAAATTTCCTCCTGTTGCATCCCCCACCCCATTCCCAGAGATAAACAGGAGACTTTGCAGAGGAGCCAGGGGCCCGAGATTCTGGTGCAAATATTTTATTGTTTTATATATATATACACACACACACACACACACACACACATACATACATACACCATTTTAAAAGTAAAGCTTCCCTCTCTCCTGCCTCCCTATGCCTCCTGACCACCAGCAAGAAATTGGACAGCAGACTGAGGAGAAAGGCCGGGAGCGGGCAACAATGCCCCTCCGTGTCCCCCCCAGGTTTAGCTTCTCTCCTCCTGATGGTGCACCTGGTCCCCCTTGCCACCCTCTCAGCCTCCCTGGCACACAGAGGGGCCTTGGGGCCAGGGCAGTTTCCCTGGGAATTCTCATTCATGCATGAAGTTTTTCTTTCTTGCGCCCTGGACCCAGACTCCTCAATCCACCCAGGGTGGTGTCTGTGGGGAGCGGATTCATTTCCCCAGGAAGCACAGCCACCCCTCCCTCACTGGCCTCGTCAAGGCAGAGCTGTGCATCCAGTGGCTTTTGCTGGGCCCCGCTCGTTGTCTCCTTCCAAGGTGGGAGTGTTTGGAGGTGCAGGAGGCTTTTCATATTCTGTGCTGTGACCCCTCAAGGTGGGCCATTTGTGGGCAGCCCTCCACCCCTAGTGCCAGGCGGAAGCCCACCCTGGCCCAGGACCTGGGCAGCCTGTCTAGCAGAAGGATTTCAGCCTCTCCATCAGCACCAGAACGCCCTTTCTAAGCAAACTTCTCACCACTTCTACCTTCCCTTGGACTTTGAAAAAGGGAGCTCTAGGCAGGGGAGGGGCTCGAGGGGGAGCCACTGCTCAAATCCTGACAAGGTGATCCGAAGGCAGCCAGGGGAGGGGGATGGGACAGGGCTCAGGCTTGGTGTGTATGGGGGGGCTTTGCTTTTAAAAGAGACCGGCCGGGCGCGGTGGCTCACACCTGTAATCTCAGCACTTTGGGAGGCCGAGGCGGGTGGATCACAAGGTCAGGAGATCGAGACCATCCTGGCTAACACGGTGAAACCTCGTCTCTACTAAAAACACAAAAAATTAGCTGGGTGTGGTGGCATGTGCCTGTAGTCCCAGCTACTCGGGAGGCTGAGGCAGGAGAATGGCGTGAAGCCGGGAGGCGGAGCTTGCAGTGAGCTGAGATTGCACCACTGCACTCCAGCCTGGCGACAGAGTGAGACTCTGTCTCTAAATAAATAAACAAATAAATAAATGAGGTAATCTCAGCAACATCTTTTTGCTTTTCCCCAGGGGCCGAAGAGTCACTACTGAGCTTGTGTGGGCGGAGGTGAATTCCAGCCCCCAGCTCCAGGCCTCCGAATCGCTGCCGGCTCAGCCCCCTGCCCAGCCTGCCCCACAGCCTGAGCCCCAGCAGGCCAGAGTGGCCAGAGAGTCCAGTCCTGAGGTGAGCTGCTGTGGCCTGTGGCCCAGGTGACCCCAGTGCTCCCAGAACTAAGGCTGGCAGCCAGTCCCAGTCCCAGCCCCAACTGCAGAGGCAGAGAGGTGAGTGTCTCAGGCACCCTGAGGCCTGGCAGAGAGGGCCACAGGCTTTGTGCAGGGGTCTTCAGACTGGGTTCGCCTGCTTCTGCAAGCAGCTGTGGCTCAGAGAGGCTGGTGTGGATTCTGAGTCACACAGCTGGGATCTGGAGTTCTGTGGTGGGCTCCAGGTGTTTCTAGGGGCCAGAGCAGGTGTGGGCAGAGCAGGCTTCCTGCAGTCTCCACAGCACTGAGGTCCTGGCAGGGGAGCTCCTGGGAGAGGAAAACGGGCAGAGAAGGGGAGAGGGGCAAGGAGAGAGTGGGCAGCCAAGAGGGAGAAGATAGGCAGAAAGTGGATAAAGGGGGGAAAAGGGGAAAATATATCAGTTAGGAATAATCTGGAAACCCAAGGAAAGCTGGGCTCTGCTGGGGGCTGTGAGACCCCTGGGTTCTCCCTGCCCCAGGCTGCTGGCCGTGGGGTCTTGCACCAATAGCCTAACCTTTCTGTCTGTCCCTATTTGTCAAAGTGGGTGACAGTCTCAGGCCTCCTGGCTGTTCAGAATTGAGGCAATAACCAGAGGCCTTCTGAGCAAAGGGCCTGAGGGGCTCCGGCGTCAGGATCCCATTGTGGTCAGGAGCCTGTGGGGCTTCCTTTGTGTGAGGAGGGTGGAAGGTGGCTAGAAAGGCCCAGCCAGTGGCCTCTGCCTCAGCCGGAGGGAGCTCTGTGGGGGTGGCTGCACCCATTCACTGGTCAGGCACTGGGGTGACGGGGGAGGTTCCAGGACTTGGGGAGCACTGGAGGTGGAGGCACATGGACTGGAGTCCCTGCACCTGCCCCATGACAGGGGCCTCCCTCGGGGCCTGCAGGGAGGGACCCAGCAGTGGACTCTTCAGGCTGGTTTGCCCAGATAGAAGCCAGGAGTGCTCTTTCAAAGCTGTCTTCAGCTTAGACACTCAATAAAACAGTAACACAGTGGCGCCATCTCAGTGCTTTGGAGCGTGTACCGTCTGAACCCCTCTCCCAGGGCCCTCTCCCAAGCACCCCAACCTGGACCCATATCCCCCACGTACTTTTGGCTTTGGGTGGGTCGAGCAGCCTTTGGGTGGTCTGGGCTGTCTGGCGTGGAGGCTTCCAGTTTGGGTCCTCCGTCGGACTTCCCAGTCCAGCCGGGCTGACGCCAGCAAGCGTGTCCTTCGCCAGAGAGGGGAGCGAGCGCAAGGTCAGCGCCCTGCAGGGGGTGACGGAGGGGCGCTCTGAGGACCCTTGGAGAAAGGAACTGGGTTTGTAAACTGCTGGGCTTGGTCCCATGGACGGGTGAGCGGTTAGCTCAGAGCCAGAGCCGGGGAGGAAACGGGAATGAGAAAGACCCACCGCAGGGCAGGCCGGTGAGCGAGGGGATGTGCGGCGGCCACAGGCTGAGGCTGGGGTATGGGCCAGGCTCCGTGGGGTGAGTCTGAGTCCTTGAGGGGATGTTCATTCTCTGTGGAAATTGGGTTTGCCAGTGGAGAGGAGACCAGCGCTGCCCTGGAGAGGTGCTGGGTCAGGGCTGGGGGAGGGTGCTGCTTGGGGCTAAAGTTCTTGCCAGCCAAGCTCTGGGCGGGAGGAGACCCCAGCCCCCTCCCAACACCCTTGGACTGCTGGCAGGACCCTTCCTACCTCCGGGGGCTGGAAGTAGTAGGGAAGGAGCCGGTCTTGGGGAAGAACTCGGATGCTGGTCTTGGCTAGGGGGCAGCCGGTGTGCTTTTTGAGTCCCAGGGCAACCCGGGTCTGCCCTAGCCTCCAACCTGCCCTGGTCACTTTTGACTAAATAAGGAGAGTACTCAGCAGGCAGCCCCGTGAGGGAGGGGGAACATGTGTGTCCCCCTACTTCCCCACCTGCTCCTCCCTCCCTACAGGGCCACTACACCCTGCTGTGGACACCCCAAGGTGACCTCAGCCTTCTTCCTACCTCAAAAAGTCCAGGCATGTGTCTCCAAGCATGAGTGGTGGCTCCTTGGGGGAAGGCACCTCTGCAGGGTAGAACAAGGGGAAGAGACCCCCAAACAGGTCACTAGTGTAATTGTCCCCAGCACCCCCAAAGAGGAGGAGAGTCCACAACTCGGAACTGGGGCTCTCCCCCAGTGCCCATCCTGTCCCCAGCCTGGGAAGCAGGCGTGGAGGAAAAGGAGTGGGGAGCCCAGAGCTGGCCCTGGGGGCCCTGGTTTTGTCAATGACAGGAGCCTCAGCAACCTAGTCTGCTCTCCCACGATCCAGGTTTGCAGACAGGCACTTTTCAAATGCTCCTCACCTCCAAATTTACAAGTCACCTTGCAGAGGAAAACATCAACACAGTCGGGGATTCTCTGCTGGAGGCTCCCTGTTCTATAGACACGGGCCGGCCGGAGCGGCCAGAGAGCTGGGAAACGGGGAGGCTGCAGAAGGCTGGTGGGAAGGGGGCCAGTGATGGGTGGGGGTAGATGGGCCAGATGTTCTTGGAATGGGACTTGGGGGTGATTGATGCAGACAGAAATTTGAAGGGGACATTCCCATGTGTCTTGTGCTCTGGGTGGAAAATGGACTGTTTTTCATGGTGGGGGGGTTCTCTCCGTCTTGCCAAGCTAATGTGAAAGAGATGCCTCACCCTGCCCAGCTCCCCACACCTGTCCAAGGCTGTTAACTTCTGCCTCCCCAGTGCCAGGCTTTGAGATGCCCCCCTTCTAGCGGGGGTCCTCCTATGGGGTGACAATGGTGACAAGCAGTGCCCACTGCACTTGCCCCAAGATCCCACACCATTCTGCTGGTCCCCAGCGGTGCCCCCTCTCTGGCAGTCCCCCCACCCACCCCACAGGTCCCCTTAAGGCCACTGCCCCATCGCCCGACATTGCCCAACGCCAAGGGGTGACCTTGTTCCTGCTGACGGTGCGGTTGGGCGCCTGCACGCGGGTTTAATATTTGCCTTTAAGGAACTGGGCTTTCCCCAGCCTGAGTGGACAGGCTTTCCCTGAAAATTCGCTTGGAGAGAACGAAAAGAGACGCCTGGCACCCCAGCGGCGTGCAGTCCTGCACCCCCCTCCCCACCGGCCCCGTGTTTCTCATTTTCCTCCCCACTTCCTCTCCTCTTCAGTGTTACCCAAACAAAACTGGTTTCACCCTTGTTTGGTGCTGGCGAAGGCCCGAACGGCGCGCGCAAAGCTCCGAGGCGGGCCGGGGGTGGCCGCCGGGGGTGCTCCGGGCCCCCAAGCCAAGCCGGGGACTAGCCTGCCCCCGGTGGCGGCTCGGCCGCGGCTTCGCCTAGGCTCGCAGCGCAGAGGCGAGTGGGGCGCAGTGGCGAGGGGAAGCCTGCGGACCTCCCACGCGGGGACCGAGCAGGTAGCTGGGAGTCCCGGGAGCTCCCGGGAAGCAGCGTGCTGGTCGCTCCCTCGCGGCCTTTGGGTTTCTTCCTTCCACCCAGACGCCCGCTAAGCTCGGGCTGCCGCCACAAACGCGCTCTCCGTGTGGAGAAGGCAAAGAAAAAGAAAAGAAAGAAAGAAAAAACCCAAAGACCGAAAAGCAGAATTTCAGCCGGCCGTGCGCGCCAGGGCGCTCCGCGCTACCTGCCCGCGCCGCCCGCGCTCGCGTTCCCCGGGGAGGGCGCCAGTGCTCCGCGCGCGCCCCAGTCAAGGTGAATCCCGGGCAGCGCCTTCCTTCCGCGGCCCGGGAAGCTTGAGCTCAACAATTAGCCTTTGATCCTCGGGGGATCCCAATCCACTGAACAACTTCCCTGCTTTCCCCAAACTCGGACATTTTACTTGTTCTGGGATCCTCTAAATTTAAGCATTGCTTCCCAAGTCTTCCAAATATATTCAGCATTTCGACGGGTCACAAGAATTTTCTTGGACATTAATTTCCGGGGACGTCAAAACACACCAGCCCGGGCTGGCTTTTCCAGCCTTACACTATGTCGCCTGGGTCCCCAGATTTGCTTTCTTCCAGGCTCTGGACAGTTTTATACACCCCTCCCCAGGTCCCACAGATTTACAGACTACTAACCCGGGTTCCCTAATTTTAAAGACGAAGCCCTTGGTCCGTGGTGGTCGCGCTGACCAATTTGCCTGGTTCCCCAGGATGTGGACAGTGCCCTTTCCACACTTGGACATTGTTCCCCAAACAAGTGGACCTTCCCCCCATAATTTTGAAAATTAACTCCAGGGTCTCCTAAGCTTACTGTTTCCCCCACATTTCCGCCCCATTCCGTGCCCCCACCCCACCCTTCCCCTTCACCTCAGCATGGGACATTTGCTACTTAGTTCTGCAAATCTATTCGCACTAACCTGGGTTCCCTAAATTTTACACGTTGAATCCTAAGTCCCTTAGGACACTGAGCAGGGCTGGAAGGTTGGAACCCTCAGAGTATGAAAATTCCTTCCCATACCTTCCCCCAAATTCGGGCATTACACCCAGAGCACATTCAATCCTTTTCTGAATCAAAAACGACCTGCCCTCTGATTGCCTGAGTTTCATAAAATGGAGAGATTTCCCCAATGATTCCCAAAACCTATTGAGAATGTTTTGGGTGTGTGAGTCACAAAGCTTTGCGGCATTAATGTCTATGGCTCTATACGCTGCTTGGCTATGAATCAAGTCCGTTAAGTGTAGACACTGCCACTCAGGTCCCTGGAACACACTGAGCAGTTACCAGGAGGTGCTCAAGTGTGACCCAGGATTCTCCAGGTCCCCCAAATCACACAGGGTCTCACCGGTCCCTCTGGGCTAAACGAAGCACAAAAGAACCCTTTGGGCAGAGGCTATTTTTATTTCTTTTATGCCAGGTGTTGCTAACGGCCCCAGTTCCCAAACATTCTGAGCATTTTCTCTGCATCACAACATTGACTATTAAACAATTCTCTGGGTCCCAGGAGCTTCGTCACAAGAATCTTGCTTTTCCAAAATTCAGGCATTGGTCTGAAACCCCAATGGCCAGGATCACACTGGACCCTCTTCCTGGTCCCCCATACTTGGATGTTCTGGACGCGGCTCTCCAGGCCCTCTAGAAATATTCGGCATTGCCCTCGGATCAGAGGAAGGCACCGATTTCTTGGGCTCCAACAACCCACTGAGTCATCTGAAAGTTAAGCAATATTTCCTTCAAACACACTGTACACTCCCTATCACAAAATCTGAAAATTCCTAAGTCCTAAGACATAGGAACGCTGAATCTCCTTTCTCGAAAACATACATACCTAAAACGTACAAGTCCTCCAAGGACTATGAGTGACTTCCCTAGATCTTTAGATTCAAAAGCGATTTTCCTGGAGCCCCCAAATTGAGGTATCGTCTCCCAGCCTTCCAAGCAAATTGAGATTTTTTTCCCTTCACAAAAACAATTGAGGTATTTTTTAAAATACTGATTTATGAGTCTCCTGACTTTATGATCCCTGCCCTGGGTCCCCCTACATTTAGAAAATGTTCCATGGACCCCCAAAGCACACTAAAAAATGTCCCTGGGTCCCAGAAATCCCAGGCATGAAAAAACCTGTGACCTGTAAGTTTCCTAGCTACTAACCAGGTTCCCAGACATTTAGATATCAAATCTCCATTGGGTAATTTCCAAGTGTCCCAAAAACCTGAAACGTGTTTCACTGGGGCTTCCCTAAATGCAGACACTGTCCAGGAAAATATATAGTATTTTTCTTATTTACCGAAAATAAACTAATGGAAATAATTTAAAATTTGACATAGAAAAAGAATACTGATTTTTTTGTTTGTTTTCCCCAAATGTACTGATCACACTCCAGGCTCCCCCAAAATTTAGACAGTGCTTTCTTCCATCTCTGAAGGGCATTAAAATGTTTCCCTGAAGCCACAGTAATTATGAAAGTTACTTTTCTCCGCATGCTGCCAGCGTCCAGGCGACTAACTTGTATTCTTAAGATGTGAAAATTAATCTCAGCTTCCCTCTAACACACCAAGAATGTGTTTGGATCCCCAAAATGTGTCCCTTGCTTTCATCTGCCAATTTTAGGCAATGTGCCTCTTAGGCAAAACTCCCAATTTCATATGGAGAATTTCCTTTAACTACCCCTCCTCAAAAATTGGTCTGGGATTTCCTGGGTCCCCCAAGCTAGCTGGCCCCTATTTTAGACCTCTTTCTCTATGTTCCCAATTGCATGGAGCAAGTTCCCTCATCCCCCAAACCTGTAATCTATTTTTGTGGAGTCTCAGGTTTAGTCATTAATCAAGGTTCCCACATTAACGGAGTCCCCGGGGTCTCCTCCTCCAGGACACCCATTCGCTAAGCCCGCAAGGCAGAAAGAACTCTGCCTTGCGTTCCCCAAAATTTGGGCATTGTTCCCGGATCGACGGCCGCCCACTGCAGCTTCCCCAACCCCGCGCACAGCGGGCACTGGTTTCGGGCCTTTCTTTCTCCTACGAAGTCCCCAGAGCAACTAGGATTTGGGAAATTTCTCTCTAGCGTTGCCCAAACACACTTGGGTCGGCCGCGCGCCCTCAGGACGTGGACAGGGCTTCCCTGCGTCCAGGAAAGCGACCGGGCATTGCCCCCAGTCTCCCCCAAATTTGGTCATTGTCCTCGGGTCTTCCAACGGACTGGGCGTTGCTCCCGGACGCTGAGGACTGGCCCCGGGGTCTCGCTCACCTTCAGCAGCGTCCACCGCCCGCCACAGAGCGTTCGATCGCCCGCCGCCTGAGCTCCTGGTGCGCCCGCGATCGCAGCCTCCAGCCTCGCGGTGAGCTCCCCGCCGCGCCGGTCCCCGCCGCCTCTGCGCCCCTGCCCGGCTCCCGGCCCTCATCTGCTGCTGTCCCGCCGGTGCTGGCGCTCGTATCCGGCTGCCGCCGGAGAGGCCGGCGTGGGGCACGGGACCCGGCTGCGGACTTGAGGCTTGGCGGCTGCGCTCGCTCCGGCTGGGCGCCCCGAAATCCGCGCCACTTTCGTTTGCTTATTGCAAAGATCTCATTTGTGGGGAAAGCGGCTGGAGGGCCCCTAAGTGGGGCGGGCAGGGGGCTGCGGAAAGGGACGCGGAGGAGAGGCGCTCCCGCCGGGCGGTAAAGCGTCTCTAGCCCGCGGGCCTAGGACTCCGCCGGGAGGCGCGCGCGGAGCGCGGGCGAAGTGATTGATGGCGGAGCGAGGGGGGCGAGGGGGGCCCGGGGGGCGCGAGTTTCCGCCGGCGGCCCCTTCCCCTTGACCAGGCTTTGGCGGCGGGGGGCTGGCGGGGTGCGGGATTTTGTGCGTGGTTTTGACTTGATAAAAATCACAGTGCTTTCTTACATCGTTCAAACTCTCCAGGAGATGGTTTCCCCAGACCCCCAAATTATCGTGGTGACCCCCGAGACTGAACTCGCGTCTATGCAAGTCCAACGCACTGAGGACGGGGTAACCATTATCCGGATATTTTGGGTGGGCCGCAAAGGCGAGCTACTTAGACGCACCCCGGTGAGCTCGGCCATGCAGGTAGGATTTGAGCTGTGTTTCCCGCCCTGATTCTCTCTCCTTTGGCGGCCGGAGCCTCGGCAGGCTCCAGGCCTGGCCCAGATTCGGCCTGGCCCAGCCGGCCTTCCGTGCGTCCCGCACCTGGCGGGGGCTCCGGGGCTCCGGCGCGGCACCGGGGGGCGCTCGGGATCTGGCTGAGGCTCCAAGCGCCGCGTGGCCGGCTCCTCCTGCTAGGGCAGGTGGCGGCTGCGCGCCCCGCCCGAGCCCAGGGGCCCCCTCCGCCGCAGCAACCAGCAAGGATCCCCCGATCCAGCCCCGAGCCACCTGCATCTGCACTCAGACGGGGCGCACCCGCAGTGCAGCCTCCTGGCAGGGATCTGGGAGCCTGCCTGCCCCTGCCTGCCCGGAGACCCCAGCTCACGAGCACAGGCCGCCCTGGCACCCCAGAAACCCTAGATGGGGCCCCTGAATTCTCTAGAACGGGCATTCAACATGGCCTTGGCGCTCTGCGGCTCCCTGCCCCCCACTCAGCCTCGTCCCCGCGCACCCCCCAGCCCCCGCGACCGCCGCCCCCCCCCAACCGGGGCCCCAGGGCCCCAGGGCCCCCAGCCCGCGCCCCCCGCCCCGCGCTTGGCTCGGGTTGCGGGGGCGGGCCGGGGGCGGGGCGAGGGCTCCGCGGGCGCCCATTGGCGCGGGCGCGAGGCCAGCGAGGCCCGCGCGGGCCCTGGGCCGCGGGCTGGCGCGACTATAAGAGCCGGGCGTGGGCGCCCGCAGTTCGCCTGCTCTCCGGCGGAGCTGCGTGAGGCCCGGCAGGGCCCGGCCCCCCCCCTCCGGCCGCCCCCGCCTCCTGGCCCACGCCTGCCCGCGCTCTGCCCACCAGCGCCTCCATCGGGCAAGGCGGCCCCGCGTCGACGCCGCCCGCTGCCTCGCTGCTGACTCCCGTCCCGGGCGTCGTCCGCGGGGTCGCGCTCCGCCGGGCCTGCGGATTCCCCGCCGCCTCCTCTTCATCTACCTCAACTCCCCCATCCCCGCTTCGCCCGAGGAGGCGGTTCCCCCCGCAGGCAGTCCGGCTCGCAGGCCGCCGGCGTTGTCACCCCCCCGCGCTCCCCCTCCAGCCCCCCCCCCGGCGCGCAGCCTCGGGCCGCTCCCCTTTCCACGCTGCGTCCCGGAGCGGCCCCGGTGCCGCCACCGCCTGTCTCCTCCCGAGGCCCGGGCTCGCGACGGCCGAGGGCTCCGTCGGCCCAAACCGAGCTGGGCGCCCGCGGCCCGGGTGCAGCCTCCACTCCGCCCCCCAGTCACCGCCTCCCCCGGCCCCTCGACGTGGCGCCCTTTCCTTCGCTTCTCTGTGCTCCCCGTGCCCCTCTTGGCATCTGGCCCCGGCCCCCGCTCTTTCTCCCGCAATCTTCCCTTCGCTCCCTCCCGTCCCCCCCAGTTCCCAGCCTCAGACTCCCTCCCCCCCTCACGCCCGCCCTCTCGCCTTCGCCGAACCAAAGTGGATTAATTACACGCTTTCTGTTTCTCTCCGTGCTGTTCTCTCCCGCTGTGAGCCTGCCCGCCTCTCGCTGTCCTCTCTCCCTCTCGCCCTCTCTTCGGCCCCCCCCCCCCCCCCCCACTCTGTCTCTCCCACTATCTCTGCCCCCCTCTATCCTTGATACAACAGCTGACCTCATTTCCCGATACCTTTTCCCCCCCTAAAAGTACAACATCTGGCCCGCCCCAGCCCGAAGACAGCCCGTCCTCCCTGGACAATCAGACGAATTCCCCCCCCCCAAAAAAAAGCCATCCCCCCGCTCTGCCCCGTCGCACATTCGGCCCCCGCGACTCGGCCAGAGCGGCGCTGGCAGAGGAGTGTCCGGCAGGAGGGCCAACGCCCGCTGTTCGGTTTGCGACACGCAGCAGGGAGGTGGGCGGCAGCGTCGCCGGCTTCCAGGTAAGCGGCGTGTGCGGGCTGGGCCGGAGCCGGGGCTGGGGCGGCGCGGGCTTGCGCCGGACGCCCGGCCCTTCCTCCGACTGCTCCTGGCCCGGGCCTGCGGGGCTCGGCGGGGCGGCTGAGCCCGGGGAGGAGGAGGAAAACGGGCGGCTGCGGGTCCCGTTCCCTGCGTGGAGCCCCGCGCTCACTCTGGCGGTGGAGTTGGGGGTGGGGTGGGGTGGGGGCGTCGGGAAGGGCCAAGGGAGGTGTGAGCTGTCTGCAGGGGCGACTTCCTGGTCGGTCTGTGGGTGCAGGGGGTGCTGCCGAACATGTGTGATTCGTGCCTTGCGGGCCCTGGCCTCCGGGGTGCTGGGTAACGAGGAGGGGCGCGGAGCCGCAGAAGCCCACCCTGGTATGTTGACGCGGTGCCAGCGAGACCGCGAGAGGAAGACGGGGTGGGCGGGGCCAGGATGGAGAGGGGCCGAGTTGGCAGGAGTCATGGCAGACGCCACATTCGCGATATCTCCCCCACACCCCCTCTGGCTCTGTCCGCAACATTTCCAAACAGGAGTCCCCGGGAGAGGGGGGAGAGGGGCTGCTGGCCCGAGGCTAAGAAGGGCAGAGCCTTCAACCCAGAGAGAGGCCAGGGCCCCTGCCCAGTGGGCAGCGTGGAAGTTTCCATACAAGGAGGTGGGAAGGAGACCCCCCCCTTCACTGCCCTGTGCAGAGATGAGCTGGGGGTGCAGGATGGGAGCCCATGGCACTTCGCTACGGGATGGTCCAGGGCTCGCGGTTGGGGGTGCAGGAGAGAAGAGACTGGCTGGGAGGAGGGAGAGGGCGGGAGCAAAGGCGTGGGGGAGTGGTCAGCAGGGAGAGGGGTGGGGGGTAGGGTGGAGCCGGGACTGGGAGGAGTCGGCTCACACATAAAAGCTGAGGCACTGACCAGCCTGCAAACTGGACATTAGCTTCTCCTGTGAAAGAGACTTCCAGCTTCCTCCTCCTCTTCTTCCTCCTCCTCCACCTGCCCCAGCGAGCCTCCTGCTGAGCTGTAGGTAACCAGGACTGTGGACTGAGGACACCCGCTGCCATCCCACTCCAGCCTGAGGCAGGGCAGCAGGGGGCACGGCCCACGCCTGGGCCTCGGGCCCTGCAGCCGCCAGCCTGCTGCCTCTCGGACAGCACCCCCCTCCTCTCTCTTCCTCTGCCCCTACCCCCACCTGGTCTCTGCTTCCTCACCTGCTCCTTCGCTTTCCGTTCCTTCCCTTCGGCCCCCTGCTTGCCCAGGTCAGGGCTTTTCCTGGGCCCTCACCTGCTCCGCACCGCGGCAGGCATGCTTCCTGCCCTGCTTTCTGCCGGTCCCCTGACCCGGACCTCCAAGTTCGGAGTGGTGGGGCTTGTTGCGGAACCGCGGCGAGGGCTTGAGTGGCCAGCTGGCCGAGTGTGCTCTTATAATTTGGAAGCGGGTGGCAGAGGGGGCGGTGAGGGGACTGGCTAGGGTCCAGTCAAGGAGATGACCAAGGAGGCTTTCGGATCCTCGGTGCGGCTGCCCACTGCTCTTTAGAGAGGGCATGCAAACTTGTGCTTCTGTCCCATTGCCTGCTCAGTCGCTCACATAATTTATTGCATCAAAAACTCGCCTGGGTCTGTGGAGGGAAGGCTGGGGCTGCCCGCCTGGAGGGCTCCACCTTCTGCAGGGGTAGGGCCAACTTGCTGTGGTGGCCCCCGGCCTCCCACCCCGGAGTTGGTTAGCGGCCCTGTGGCCCTGCAGCCTGTGGAGGGGATGTGTCCTAAGACTGGCCTCCCCTTCCAGATTGCACTCAGGGGAACCTGTTGTCTGACTTCCCAGGTGGCCTGAGCTGGTCTCTCCAACTCTCACGGGGAGAGTTTGGTAGCGCAAAGGGGGAGATGTTCTGGAGGCCCCGGCCTTACTGGTTTGATTTGAGGCCTGGAAAGGAGGCTCTGGGCTTGTGTGTGTGTGTGTGTTTGGAGGTACACATAGCAGACTGGAATTGGAGAACTGGGTGACTGGGAAAACAAGGTTTCTAGAAGCATGGGTGGTGTGGTTGTGCTAACCACTGGAGTTCTGAGCCAGGCCTGGCTCAGCGGCAGACTGGAAAGGTGGAAAAGCCAGGGGAGGGGGCGGGACTGGCCCAGCGGGACTGGCCTGCCGCTTTGAGGGGGATGGTCCTCCTGGACCCCCCCTGCTCAGCTGGGGGTTGTGGGGAGGAAGGGACTGGTCCTCCTGGATGCACATGCTCTGTGGGGTGGGGTTGTCTGCCATCTTGGCTGGCACTGGAGGCCTGAGACGTGGTGATGGGCCCCTGGGCTGGCCCTGCCCCCATGGTGTCATAGGACGGAGGCCAGGTCGGGTGTCCAGCCTGGGCCCCTGCAGCTGTGGGTGCCGCCGAGCTCCTGCAATAATGACCACGGAGATGGTCACTCCTCGTGTAAAATTACTAGTGCTTCTTGCAAATCGAAGGAACTGGGCCCTTTCTGTGTGATTCCAGACACTTCATTCTCCAAGTGGCCCTGCGCCCTCAACTCGGCATTGTGACCTATGTGTTACTTTTGTAATGAAAATAATGTTTATAGGAAAGCCATGCTTTAAATTTTTAATTGAATTTGTAGGTTGGCCAACGGCCTCTGGTTTGGGAGGGGCACCTTTGGCCTGGGGCTTGGCCTGGCTGCCACGCTCACACCACTTCTCTCCCACCCCCAGATACCAATGGGAATCCCAATGGGGAAGTCGATGCTGGTGCTTCTCACCTTCTTGGCCTTCGCCTCGTGCTGCATTGCTGCTTACCGCCCCAGTGAGACCCTGTGCGGCGGGGAGCTCGTGGACACCCTCCAGTTCGTCTGTGGGGACCGCGGCTTCTACTTCAGTAAGTAGTTGGGTGGGGCTTCCTCAGACCCGGTCAGGCCCCTAAAGTGACAGGTGAGGACGCCCAACCTCAAGCCAGGGGAGCACACTCCTAGGTCAGCGGCCCAGCCCCCTGCTCGGAGACTCCGACCTTCCAGCTGCGTTTCTGAGAACCTGCAGGGTCCCAGGGCATCCACACCAGCTGACTTTCCCTTCACAAGCCTCCTTCGAAGGGTGGGCCAGAGGGGTCCCCTAGACGTCGGGAGCACTTACGGGGGTCTCCCTTGGGGTCAGAATTTCTGTTGGGGGCTGTGAGCTCCCACTGCGGAGGCGCCGCACCCCTAGGGCAGGGCTTCAGGCTCTGGAGGAAGAGCTTGCCTTTCTTCCTGCACCTTTTGGACATTTTGACAAGGGATGTGCGTTCAGTGAATGATCAGAATTAAAATCAGTAAAGTGATTTATAGAATTAAAATCAATAAAACAAGTGCAGTTGGTGGGTGGCAGGGGTGAACGGTGCATGCGCCTCCTTGGGCCCCAAGGCCGCCATGGAGGGTGCCCACCTGCTGACCTCAAGGACGATTCAGCTTTTCCTCATGTTTCTCTCTTGGTTTTCCGGCCTGGGGGTTGGCGGGTGGGTGCACAGCTCATTGTGCTTGAGACCCCGCCCCCAGATGGGGGGCTGGGTGGATGCAAAGGCAGGCATGGTGCCTAGGCATGCCTGATGGGGCAGGGGAGGGGCCACTTCTCGCTGGCTGGGACCACACGGCTTATTCCACCTGACACTCACCACGTCTCATCTTTACCACTTACTACTTACTCACGCTGTGCAATGGACTCACAGGATGCAAATGCACTTCAAAGCTTCTCTCTTAAAAGTTCCTGCTGCTTGACTGTGGAAGCCCCTGCCCGCCCTGGCCTCTCCTGTGCCCTCTCTCTCGCCTGTCCCATTTGGGGATAGGAAGTGGCACTGCAGGGCCTGGTGCCAGCCGGTCCTTGCCCAGGGAGAAGCTTCCCTGCACCAGGCTTTCCTGAGAGGAGGGGAGGGCCAAGCCCCCACTTGGGGGACCCTGTGATGGGGCTCCTGCTCCCTCCTCCGGCTGATGGCACCTGCCCTTTGGCACCCCAAGGTGGAGCCCCCAGTGACCTTCCCCTTCCAGCTGAGCGTTGCTGTGGGGGAGAGGGGGAAGACGGGAGGAAAGAAGGGAGTGGTTCCATCGCGCCTCCTCACTCCTCTCCTCCCGTCTTCTCCTCTCCTGCCCTTGTCTCCCTGTCTCAGCAGCTCCGGGGTGGTGTGGGCCCCTCCAGCCTCCTAGGTGGTGCCAGGCCAGAGTCCAAGCTCAGGGACAGCAGTCCCTCCTGTGGGGGCCCCTGAACCGGACTCATATCCCACACATTTTCCAAATCACCCCAGTGTGGGCCTTTGGTCCTGGTGGTGTCTGTCTGGCCATGGGACCAAGAGCTTGTGCCCATTTTTCATCTGAGGAAGGAGGCAGCAGAGGCCACGGGCTGGTCTGGGTCCCACTCTCTTCCCCTCTCACTTCTCTTCTTCCTGGGACGCCTCTGCCTGCCAGCTCTCACTTCCCTCCCCTGACCCGCAGGGTGGCCTCGTCTTTCCAGAGCCTGGCCTGAGGGCAGGGGTGGTTTGCTCCTCCTTCGGCCTCCTGGGGCAGGGGGCAGCGCGGTGCTAACATGGCTCTCTCTGTGCTGTGGGACTTCCAGGCAGGCCCGCAAGCCGTGTAAGCCGTCGCAGCCGTGGCATCGTTGAGGAGTGCTGTTTCCGCAGCTGTGACCTGGCCCTCCTGGAGACGTACTGTGCTACCCCCGCCAAGTCCGAGAGGGACGTGTCGACCCCTCCGACCGTGCTTCCGGTGAGGATCCTGGGCCCCTTCCCCACTCTCTAGAGATAGAGAAATAGGGTTTCGGGCGCCCAGCATTGCCTGTGGCCTCTGGGACCCCTTGGCCAGGGACAAGGACCCGTGACTTCCTTGCTTGTTGTGTGGCTGGGGAGCAGTTCAGACGCTGGCTCCTTCTGTCCCCCTGCCTGTGGACGTCAGCTCGAGTCGCTGATCAGTCACGGGGGTGACCTGTCAGGTCAGGCGGGTGGCTCGGGCGGAAAAGCGTGGAGAGCAGGCACCTGCTGACCAGCCCCTTCCCCTCTCAGGACAACTTCCCCAGATACCCCGTGGGCAAGTTCTTCCGATATGACACCTGGAAGCAGTCCACCCAGCGTCTGCGCAGGGGCCTGCCTGCCCTCCTGCGTGCCCGCCGGGGTCGCGTGCTCGCCAAGGAGCTCGAGGCATTCAGGGAGGCCAAGCGTCACCGTCCCCTGATTGCTCTGCCCACCCAAGACCCCACCCACGGGGGCGCCTACCCAGAGATGTCCAGCAATCAGAAGTGAGCAAAACTGCCGCAAGTCTGCAGCCGGCACCACCACCCTCCAGCCTCCTCCTGACCAGCGACGTTTCCATCAGGTTCCATTTCCAAAATCTCTCGGTTCCACTTCCCCCCCGGGGCTTCTCCTGACCCCAGCCCCCGTGCCCCGCCTCCCCAAAACAGGCTACTCTCCTCGGCCCCCTCCATCGGGCTGAGGTCCACAGCAACATCTTCAAACATGTACAAAATCGATTGGCTTTAAACACCCTCCCTCCAAATTATCCCCAATTATCCCCACACATAAAAAATCAAAACTTTAACCCCCTTCCCCCCCACCACAACAACCCTCTTAAAAATAATTAGCTTTTTAGAAACACCAGAAAAACTCAGAAATTGGCTTTAAAAAAACAACAACCAAAAAAAAAAATCAATTGGCTAAAAAAAAGTATTAAAACGAATTGGCTGAGAAACAATTGGCAAAATAAAGGAATTTGGCACTCCCCACCCCCCTCTTTCTCTTCTCCCTTGGACTTTGAGTCAAATTGGCCTGGACTTGAGTCCCTGAACCAGCAAAGAGAAAAGAAGGGCCCCAGAAATCACAGGTGGGCATGTCGCTGCTACCGTCATCTCCCTTCTCATGGGAATTTTCAGGGTAAACTGGCCATCCCAAAATAGCAACAACCCAGACTGGCTCCTCACTCCCTTTTCCATCACTAAAAATCACAGAGCAGTCAGAGGGACCCGGTGAGACCAAAGGAGGGGAGGACAGAGCATGAAAACCGAAATCCATGCAAATAAAATGTAATTGGCACAACCCCACCCCCAAATCTTATATCTCAATTCCCATCCTAAAAAGCACTCATACCTTATGCATCCCCGCAGCCACACGCATGCAACACACAGCACACACACACACACACAGCAAACACACACAGCATACACGCACACACAGCACACACACGCACATGCGCACACACAGCACACATGCACACACAGCACACACAGCATACACGCACACAGCACACGCACACAGCACACACAGCATACACGCACACAGCATACATGCACACACAGCACACGCACACACAGCAGACACGAACACAGCACACACATGCACACAGCACACGCACGCAGCACACACGAACACAGCACGCACACAGCATACACGCATACACAGCACATGCACACACAGCGCATACACACAGCACACACGCACACAGCACACACACACAGCACACACACATGCACACACAAGCACCCACCTGCGCACACACATGGGCACACACGCACACCCCCACACAATTGGATGACAACAATAAGCATATCTAAGCAACTACGATATCTCTACCGATTAGGCCAAAGTTCCGCTAAGATTCTCCAAACTGTTTTCATGGTCTGAGCCCCGCTCCTGTTCCCATCTCCACTGCCCCTCAGCCCTGTCTGTGCCCTGCCTCTCAGAGGAGGGGGCTCAGGTGGTGCCTGAGTGTGCGGCCCGCGGCGTTTGGGATGCGCCCATAGGGTGGGCGGGGTGTGTCCCAGGCGTAATTCCATCTTTCCACCATGAGAGAGGTGCCCTTGCGAGGCTGGCCTCGTTGGCGCCTGTCTCCGCGGCCCCCGCAGTGTGAGCCACGATGCTCCCCATGCCCCACCATCCCGATACACCTTACTGTGTGTCGGCCCAGCCAGAGTGAGGAAGGAGTTTGGCCACAATGGAGATGATGGTAGCCGAGCAGACATGCCCCCACGAGTAGCCTGACTCCCTGGTGTGCTCCTGCAAAGAAGATCTTGGGGAACCCCCACCGGAGCACACTTAGGGATCATCTTTGCCCGTCTCCTGGGGACCCCCAAGAAATTCGGGGTCCTCAGGAGCCGTGCACTGATGCGGGGAGTGTGGGAAGTCTGGCGGTTGGAGGGGTGGGTGGGGGGCAGTGGGGGCTGGGTGGGGGGAGCTTTGGGGTAGGAAGTGGTCCCTGGAGATTTTGGATGGAAAAGTCAGGAGGAGTGACGGCAGACTTGCGTAGAGAAATTAGGAACCCCCAAATTTCACGTCAATTGATCTATTTCCCCTCTTTGTTTCTTGGGGCATTTTTTCCTTTTTTTTTTTTTTTTTTTTTTTTTTTGATCCCTCCTTAGCTTTACGCGCTCAGAAACCAAATTAAACCCCCTCCCTATGTAACAGGGGGGCAGTGACAAAAGCAAGAATGCACGAAGCCAGCTTGATACCATCACGTCCTGCCCTCCGCCATTTATCGCCCTGATTGAATTTTGTTTTTATCTGTCCCTGTTGCTTGTGTTGGGTTGAGGGTGGAGCCTCCTGGGGGGCACTGGCCACTGAGCCCCCTTGGAGAAGTCAGAGGGGAGTGGAGAAGGTCACTGTCCGACCTGGCTTCTGGGGACAGTGGCTGGTCCCCAGAGGTCCTGAGGGCGGAGGGGGGAGTGGGCAGGGTCTCCTCAGGTGTCAGGAGGGTGCTCGGAGGCCACAGGAGGGGGCTTCCGGCTGGCCCAAGGCTGGCCGGAGGGGAAGGGGTTGCAGGTGTGTAAACAGAGGATTCCATCAGGCTGGTGCAGGGTGGCCGCCTTCCGCACACTTGAGGAGCCCTCCGCTCTCCCTCAGTGGCATCTTGCCCGCCCCTCAGCACCCTGCCTTGTCTCCAGGAGGTCCGAAGCTCTGTAGGACCTCCTGGGGGCAAGGTGGGGTGAGGTCGGAGAGTAGGGAGGTCAGGCAGGTCTGAGCCCACAGAGCAGGAGAGCTGCCAGGTCTGCCCATCGACCAGGTTGCTGGGGCCCCGGAGCCCGCGGGTCTGGCGATGCCGAAGCAGCCACCACCGCGGCGCCTAGGGCTGTGGCAGGGACTAGGCTTCTGGGAGGTTTACCTCGCCCCCACTTGTGCCCCCAGCTCAGCCCCCCTGCACGCAGCCCGACTAGAAGTCTAGAGGCCCGAGGCTTCTGGGTCCTGGCGACGGGGCTGGCATGACCCCGGGGGTCGTCCATGCCAGCCCACCTCAGTCGCAGAGGGTCCCTCGGCAAGTGCCCTGAGAGTGGGCCATTCGGAACATTGGACAGAAGCCCAAAGAGCCAAATTGTCACAATTGGAGAACCCACATTGGCCTGAGATCCAAAACACTTCGAGGCACCCCAAATTACCTGCCCATTCGTCGGGACGCCCACCCACCCAGTGTTATATTCGGCCTCACCAGAGTGGGTGTCCCCGGGGCACCTGCCGACGGACCCCTTGCGCCCCCAGGTTTGCAGCTCTCCCCTGGGCCACTAACCATCCTGGCCCGGGCTGCCTGCCTGACCTCCGTGCCTGGTCGTGGCTCTCCATCTTATCTCCTCCCCGTGTCCCCAGTGTCTTCAGCGGGGGCCCCCTCTTGGGTCCCCTCCTCTGCCATCAACTGAAGACCCCCACGCCAAACACTGAATGTCACCTGTACCTGCCGCCTCAGTCCACCTTGCGGCCCGTGTTTGACTCAACTCAGCTCTTTTAACGCTAATATTTCTGGCAAAATCCCATGCTTGGGTTTTTGTCACTAACCTGTTAACGCTTGCAATCCCAATAAAGCATTGAAAGCCATAATCTGAGTGTTCCACTCTTTGACTAGGGTACCGGATTGTGGGAGGGAGGGAAGGGGCTGAGCACCTGGGAGCGGGCAGAGGGGCATAGGAGAAGAGGGGAGGGGAAGGAAAGCCTTAGGGGTGTGGACACCTCCCTCTGTCCCCTGATCACACACATGGGAGAAACGAGAGCGGTTGGAAGCCAGACTCACACTCATGGTTGTGCACCTGAATCCAGGGGGTCTGGGACAGTTTCAGGCCCCAAGTTCTCAAAGATGGGGGTGCCACAAGGATAGGAACCTGGGGGGCTTTTTCAGAGAAAAAGCAAAGTACCATCACTACCAACTCCAGGGAATGCCCCCTCCCCACCAACCTTGGAGGACTGGGGCTGGGCAACCTCTGAAAGGTTTTGGAAACCGTAGCTATTGCTGGAGATGGGGGCTCAGGGCCACTCCCACCCAGGCACTCAGCCCCCTTCCAAGATTGAGGCTGCCCATATGTCATTGGTACCACTGCCTCCTGCCAGGGCTCAGCCTATGCCCACCTGTCCCAAGGGTGCTGGCCTCTAGCTTTCAAGGGTCCCTGAGCATGGCAGGAGGGATAGGCTGGGCTGCTGGGAGCCTGGCCCAGCCTCTTCTCTCCATCCCCCTCCAGGAAATTTCCAGCAGCCTTGGGCAGTGGATCTGCCTCTGCCCACCCCACTGTGGGGATGGAGGGACAGGGGCACCACAGTGGAACCCGGAAGCATGCCCCGGGCCCTGCAGCCTTCAGTGCTGGGCAGGCAGTGGGGAGGGGCCTGACTGGGTTGGGGGCATGTTTGCATCCTGGCACCTGGGGATTCTGCCCCTGGTCAAGCCCTGTCCCTTGATGGCTGCCTCTGTCCCTAGTTTCTCCTGTGCCGGGTACTGGAGGGTGCTGGGCTGTCACCCAAGCCTCTGGGGCCTGAGGACACATCTACACGGACGGTGTCGCTGCCCACACCATCTGAGAACCACTCCAAGGGAAGAGAGAGGGTAGGCAGTGGTTTGGGGAGTTGCCTGGAGGAGGTGGGATTCGCCTTGAAAATGAGGAGGGCTGGGGGTTGGAGAAGAGCAGATTGGATGTGGGGGGCACCATGCCCTTCCCGGGCTGGTCCCTGGCTCTGTACCTCAGTGCTAGGGCTAAGCTGGAGGGCTCAGGGCCCAGGTGGCATTGCTGACCCCCAGGGGGTCAGGGTTGCTCTGAGGCCCTTCTGTAGGTGTACATGGAGCCCTAGTCCTGTCCACCTTCCTGAGGCCAGCTGGAGTTTCTTTCCCTGCAAGCTCAGGAAGCCCTGCCCCGTGCCCCTCCCCCAGCCCTGCGGCCCCCTAGGCCCATGCAGGGCCAGCCTCATGGTCTCCCTTCCTCTCTGGATCTGCTTCAGGGCCTAGCGTCCAGCCCCATGAGCCTGGGCCTTCCTGCTCTTGCCCGCACTGGCCCCAGATCACTTCAACACTGGTTCTCCCTGCACCCTGGGCCTGCTCAGCCACTCCTGCCCACGCCCAGGAGCTTCTCTGCAGCTTCTTTCCTTTCACTTGCAGCCTGGCTGCCCTCTGCTTACCCAGAACCCTTGTGACCTCTCCTGACCTCTCTGCAGAACCAGGCAAAGCCACTCACCCCAGTTCTCTCGGGATTGGCCTGGTCTCTCGCCACCCACTCAGGGCTGCCCAGCCTTCATCCTGCTCCCCTGGGCCCAGCCTCATTCCAGGGGTTCTGAGACTGCAGGGCCCTCTCTTCTCCCCTCTCCCTGCTTTGCAAATTCTCAGTTCATCCTGGCAGCTCCAACTGTCCATCCCTCCACCCATCCATCCACCCATCCCTCCACCCATCCATCCCTCCACCCATCCATCCACCCATCCATCCCTCCACCCATCCATCCACCCATCCCTCCACCCATCCATCCCTCCACCCATCCATCCACCCATCCCCCC